>NC_084800.1:17203030-17506060 GCF_963169125.1 Humulus lupulus | reverse complement strand
GGACCAGTAGTTGTAGCTCGGGTATAAAACTTTATGACCTCTTTTCTGTTTTACTGTGAATTTTCATCCGCCTTTATCTTACTGTCTGCATATTTTTCTTTATACGCAGAGATGGCTACTCCCAACGTTTTCGATCTGTATCAGGCTCAGGAGGAAGAAGAAGTTCCCCTGGCTCGAAGGAAATCATCTAGGAGGCACAATGGCGAATCAAGCCAAGGACCCCCGGCCAAGAAGGGTCGAACAAATGATCCTTCTAAGGACGTGCCTGCTGGTCAAGCTTCTGCCCAGCCTTCTGCTCCTGCTGAGAAGGAGGCTCCACCCGCTGCTACGAATCCCACGCTTGCAGCCACGAAAGAGCAGTCCCAGCAAGCCGAAGTTCTTGGGACCAAACTTTCACACCGCGCCCTGCGATCAGCAAAGGATCGCCTTGCACATATCCTGAAGCACGATCGTTGCAAGGAGGCGATGGCTGAGGCGGAGAATATGGGGGTTGATCAGATCCTTAATAGGGCTCTAAACGAAATAGCTAGTGTAAGCATTTTTTCCTTCTTTGGTTTTTTTTTTTTCTTCCTTCTAATAGATTCTAACTTTTATCCTTTGGCTGTAGGCCATGCTGACTGCAACTGCTGCTCGTACTCGCGCTATTGCTAGCACCGACCAGGCTCGGGCAAAGGCCGTCGAGGAGTTCCAGGTGAGAGCCATCGAGGAGCTTCAGGCTGCAGAAGCCAGGCACGCTGGGGAGTTGCAGGTGGTTGCTCAACAGAAGGATGCTGTGGTGGCAAAGCTGGCGGAGGCTGAAGCTTCTCAGGAAACTTTGAAGAAGCAGAGGGATGAATACCAAGATTCCAGCCAAACCCAATATTGTGAAGTCAAGAGGCTTAAGGAGGAGCTCCTTGCTAAGGACAAGACCATAGCCGTTCTTGAGAGCCAGGTGGAGAATTTGAAGCTTACCAATGCTAATAATTTGGAGAGGTATAAGAATGTGACACTTCGGTGTTTCTACGACTTTTGGAGACACAACCGGGGTGCCAACTTTCCTGCGCTTGGGATCTGCATAGCTCTTCTGTCTACTCTGTGAAGCAAGCATTCTAGCTCTAATCTTTTCAATGGCCTCACTGGTCCTCTGAACTGCCTCAGGACCCAAGTATCTCCTTTCACCTGTCTGTCCCAATGAATGGGACATCTGCATTTCCTACCATACAGCATCTCATAAGGTGCAACTCCAATGGTAGATTGATAACTATTATTGTAGGAGAACTCTATCAAAGGCAGATACTTACTCCAAGATCCACAAAGTCCAGCACACATGCTCTCAGTATGTCTTCCAATATCTGGATCGTCCTCTCAGATTGCCCATCTATCTGAGGATGATAAGTTGTACTAAACTTTAATTGTGTCCCCATGGCTTTCTGCAAACTCCCCCAAAACTTGGAAGTAAAAGTAGGGTCCCGTTCTGACACGATCGACCTAGGTGCTCCATGGAGGCGCACGATCTCTCTCACATAGAGATCTGCATACTGGTCAACTGTATAAGTAGTCCTCACTGGCAGAAAGTGAGCTGACTTGGTGTAGCAATCCACTATCACCCAAATAGAATCATGTTGACCAACAGTGTAATGCCCTACTACCTTAGAGCCGTTACTAAGTGAGTTTAAAATGTGCAATCAACTCGCTAAACGAGGTTTTTAGAACAAAAGTGTGATTAAACAGAAGTCAAGGCTGTAATCTTTGAAAATTCCTTAATTCATTGAAAATTTCAAGTGTCTTATATTTGGGATCCCAAAGTACAGTTTATAAAGCATTTACAATTCCAAAATAGGTTTACAGGTATTTAACCATCAAAATTAGAGTTTAATACAGCCATTTCTCAAAATGCCCTCAACCAAAGCAGTCGGGCAAGCCAAACATGTACGCGCCGCCCCACGCTCTCCGTACTCATGGCTGGTTGACTTTTTCCTTGCCCTTACCTGCAACACAGAGCACCCGTGAGCCGAAGCCCAGCAAGAAAACTCACATAGCACATAACGTAAGCATATCATACAACCATTATAACAGATAACTCACAGATAAACAGATAGTCCATCAGATTAAACACATATACGGCCATGCCGTCCCAGAAGCATTACCAAAGCCTGGGATCTCGGTCCTCACCGTAAGGATATCCCATGTATCCATTGGGGTCTCACCCTAACTATAAGCACTCCATGTGCTAAGTGTTATTCCTGGCCCCACTGCCGTTCTTGGCCTTCGCCGTTCTCGGCTCCTTGCCGTTCCCAGCTCCTTTGCTGTTCATTTTACTATAACCACATATAGCATTCTCAAACAGCATTCAAACATATAATAATTCAATCAAGGCTACACCCTAACAACAATACAATCTAGGGTCGTGCCTTGCAACAACACTATGGGTCCATGCCCTGCTCTACGGGTGTTACAGTTTTCTTATCTGTATCCTGAGCTTTGCAATGCACCAAAGTCACGAGCACGGTCCTCTATCCCAAGCCTCTCCGAAAACCTAGTCACAACACATATGAAGCACTATTTAATACTAACCAATCCAAAACCACCTCTCGGGACTAACCCCGTACTCTCGGGATCCCCAAATTCCTAAAACAATGTATCGGAAACATCCCCCGAGCCCCCGGAACAAATGCCCAAAAATGAAAAATTTCCTTGTCCTAAAAATAGCCTAGCGCTGCGGCGTTACCCTTGAGGGCCGCAGCACCCAGCAAGTCAGAGAGTCCCCTAGCTCCTGATACAACCTCGCATCGCGGTGCCCCTTCGCGAACCCAGAAATCTGGGTTTTCCCCGAGCCAAAACACTCCCAATTCAACCCCAATGCATACCTAAACCCCAAAATCAGTTTAAAACCCCAAATAAACCATTTAACAACCTATAAACATCAACAACAAGCTCAATTACACATTTACACCCAAAATCCACACTTGAGTTTTAGATTTCAGAAACTTAAACCATGGCTTGAAAAGTATAACCCATGCTTCTAAAATCTTAAACCACATCAGATACGAAATTCAAACATGTTTAAAACCCTTACCTCAATCAATACTTCAGCTTGAATTCTCTTCAATCTCAGCTTCAAGCCACTTCCCCCTTTGATTATCCAAACTGAATTCCATGCAAACCAGCCATAACTTTCTTTAAATTCCCACACTTAATCTCTAAAATCAAACTTAAAAATAAACCAAAAACAGAGCATAACTCTTACCTCTGAACAATCTTAGCCTTATCTTGATTTTGGTTGCCTCAAACCTCTTGATTCTTCTCCTAGGTTTCAAATTCAGCTTTCTTCTTCTTCTTCTTCTTCTCTTTTCTTCTAGCTTTTTCCTCAAATTTAAGCATAAACCCAATTGTGACTAAGTGTAAAATGCGAATCCCTTTTTCCCTCTGCTGAAGGTTATCTAGACTTCTGCCAAATGACCATTTTACCCCTCCATAAAAATCCTTTCCTAACTAAACCTCAAGGGCATCTTGTCATTTCACCTTTCCTACAATTTTACCACTTTCTCATCTAAAATTGTTACTCTTGATAGTTACCAATGGTTACTTAAGTTACTCAATTACCATTAACCATTAATTCCCAAACTCATCTTTGCAAAATTCCCCAAAATACCCCTAGGCTCCTCCCGAGCCGGGTATTAAATCCCGTTGTGACTTTTATACTAATTAGCTCCATTGGACCGTCTCGGCACGTGCATCACAATAATATCACCACTCACACGTGGTATAAGTCGTATAATACAATTATCACATTTATGCCCTCAAAGGGCTAGAATTACCAATTTACCCCTAACAAACAAACGGGGCCCACATGCATATTTATTCTACCTAAACATGCATTCTAATCACATATTCATTTAAATTCATATATTATCATGTTAATTCACTTATTGCCCTCCAGACACGCTAATCCAGGTCCTAAACCTTATTAGCAAATTGGGGTGTTACAAACAGTCCTAGGTAAGCCCACCACGAAGTCCATCGTGATGGCTTCCCACTTCCACTCTGGGATATCCAGAGGCTGCAATAACCCTGTCGGCCTCTGATGCTCAGCCTTGACCTGTTGACATGTCAAGCACCTATCCACATACTCTACTACATCTCTCTTCATCCCTGGCCACCAATACAATGATCTCACATCCTGATACATCTTCGTGGTGCCTGGATGCAAAGAGTAAGGTGTAGTATGAGATTCATCCTGAATCTCTCACCTCAAAGCAGTGTCTAACGGAACACATATCCGCCCTTTGTATCTCAACAAGCTATCTTAGACACTGTATAATCTCTGGATGCTCCAGCCAGAACATCCTCGCTAACCTTAATCAGCTGTGGATCACTCAACTGACCCTCTTTGATTCTCTCCAACAGCGTAGACTATAGCGTAATATTAGCCAACTGGTCCACCAGCAACTCTATACCAGCTCTGGTCATATCATCTGCTAACTCTTTGGCTATCAGCCTCATACCATGAATTTGTCCCGGACCCTTCCGGCTTAAAGCATCTGCTACCACGTTAGCTTTTCCTGGATGATATGGATCTCACAATCATAATCTTTTACTAACTCCAGCCAACGCCTTTGCCTCATATTCAAATCTTTCTAGGTGAAGAAGTACTTCAGGCTCTTGTGGTCTGTATAGATCTCACACTTCTCTCCATAAAGATAATGCCTCCATATCTTTAAAGCAAAGACCACTGCCGCCAACTCTAAATCATGAGTGGGATATCTCTTTTCATACTCCTTCAACTGATGAGAAGCATAAGCAATTACTTTTTCTGATTGCATCAAAACACAGCCCAAACCCTGATTGGAAGCATCGCAATAAATCACAAACTTCTCCTGATCTGTCGGAAGACTCAGAACCGGAGCTATAATCAATCTCTGCTTCAGTTCCTGGAAGTTGTTCTCACACTTATCTGACCACACAAATTTCTGGCTCTTGCGTGTCAACTCAGTCAATGCACTAGCAATTTTTGAGAACCCTTCCATGAACTGCCTATAATAACCTGCCAATCCAAGGAAACTTCTAACTTCAGAAGCATTCTTTGGCCTTGGCCAATCTCTGATCGCTTCGATCTTTGCTGGATCTACTTTAATCCCCTCCTTACTGACAATATGCCCAAGAAATGTTACCTGAGATAACCAGAACTCATACTTCTTGAATTTAGCAAACAGCCTGTGTTCCCTCAGTCTCTTTAGAACCAACCTCAGATGCTGCTTATGCTCTGACTCAGACTGAGAATATACCAGAATATCATCGATGAAGACGATCACAAACTAGACTAAATAATCCTTGAACACTCTGTTCATCAGATCCATAAAAGCAGCAGGGGCATTAGTCAATCCAAATGACATGACTAAGAACTCATAATGCCCATACCTGGTACGAAAAGCAGTCTTTGGTATATCTCCCTCCTTGACCCTCAACTGATGATAACCAGAACGGAGGTCAATCTTTGAGAATACCTTCTTACCTTGCAACTGATCGAACAGATCATCTATCCTTGGCAAATGATACTTGTTCTTAATTGTCAGCTTATTCAGTTCTCTGTAATCAATACACATTCTTAGAGAACCATCCTTCTTCTTCACAAACAGAACTGGCGCACCCCAAGGTGAGAAACTAGGTCTGATAAAACCCAAATCTAACAGTTCTTGCAACTGCACCTTTAATTCTTTTAACTCAGTTGGGGCATGTAACGACCCAAATTCACTAATTAGGCTTAAGGGCCTTGATTAGTGTGCCTGGAAGGCATAATGGGAATTATGTGTGATTTTAATGATTAAGATGCATGACTATGATTTAAAGCATGTTATATGACTATGTGTATTATGTTATGTGATAATTATGCTATGTGATTTGTACCACGTGGGTGTGGTGATATCAATGTGATGCACGTGCCAAGACGGTCCTAGAAAGTTAGATAATGGTAACTGGTGATTTGGTAACCTACGTAACTGTTAGTAACCATAGAGAGTAACAGGTTTTGTTGGAAAAGTAGTAGAATTGTAATGTTAGTAAAAAGACAGGTGTGCCCTTGAGGTTTAGTTAGGAAGGGATATTAGTGGAGGGATAAAGTGGTCTTTTGGCAGTGAATAGATGAGCTTCAGCTAAGAGGAAAGGTTAGTCACGTATAACACTTAGGAAGTTGATTTATGCTGAAATTGGGAGGAAAATATAGAAGAAAGGAGAAGAAGAGGGAAGCTGAAGTTGGGAGACCTAAGAAGAGAATTTTGATGATTCAAGGCAATTAAGCTAAGCCTAGGCCAAGATTTCTCAGAGGTAAGGGTCTATCTATGAATTGTTTAAGTTTCAAGTCTGATTTTTAGAGGATAAGCATGAATTGAGACAAGTTAGTGGCTGGTTTTGCATGAATTCAGAGTTGGAATAATCAAAAGAGAAGGTGATTTGAAGCTAAAGTTGAGGAGAATTCAAGCTGGGTTCTTGACTGAGGTAAGAGTGTATCCTGTTTAATTTTCGTAGCTGTTATGGATTAAGAATCTAAAGGGTTTGGTTTGCACTTTTCTCAAGTCTTGGTTTAAGTGTTTGAGTCTGAAATTTAAGTGTGAATTCTGTGAATGGTTGTATAATTGAGCTATATTATGATGTTTGTAGGTTGTTGAAAGGTTTATTTGGGGTTTTGAGTTGGTTTTGGGGCTTAGGTATGAGTTTGGGGTGATTTGGACTGATTTGGGTTCGGGAAAAACGCAGGGGAAAACCCAGATTTCTGGGCTCGCGAAGGAACGCCGCGGCGCTGTTCTTGCGAGCTGCGGCGCGAGGCTGTTTCTGAGTAGAGCAAGTTCTCTGACTTGCTGGGCGCCACGGCTCAAACTTGCTGGGCGCTGCGGCGCTAGGCCAATTTCAGGACATAGGATTTTGCAATTTTGAGCCTTTGCTTCGGGGGTTCGGGGGATGTCTTCGGTGCATTGTTTTAGAGATTTGGGGAATTTCGAGAGTGTGGGATTGGTTCCAGGAAGTAGTTTTGGATTGATTAGTGACAAAGGATGTTTCACTTGTGTTGTGATTAGGTCTTTGGAGAGGCTCGGGGTAGAGGACCGTGCTCGCGGCTTCGTGGCATTGGAAACTAGTGAAATGAAAGGTAAGAAAACTGCACCCGGTTGTATAATTGAGATGGGACTAAGTGCTCCCGAGAATTGTGTCGTGTCAATGTTGGTATTACGCCATGGGACATGTAAAAGCGGGCTAAGAGTACCGTACATGATATTGGCGCACAGGGCGCGGATTGGCCACTGGTAGCCAAGGACAATGGGATAACGGAGGGAGCAGCCTGAGGGCGCTAGCCCTAGTTATCATTTGTGAACTGTGTATGTTATGAACTGATATGCCTAGTATGTGGAATACTTGATTATATTTATTGATGACATGTTGAGATTATGTAATGCAATGTGGGATTTTGACTTGTTTGCTAATTGCTCATGCTTTGTTGCTGTTGAGTTTTCTTGCTGGGCCTTGGCTCACGGGTGCCACGTGGTGCAGGTAAAGGCAAGGGCAAGCTGGACCAAGCCTGAGGTGGAGAGCTCCGAGGTGGAATGTACATAGCCAGCGGTTCGGCCGCCACGGTCGAGAAGTGGACCAGGACAGGGATCACCTAACTGCTTGTTTTGCCTTAGTATGGCCGGTTGTTGTATATAAACCTTGAGACTTTTGTAAACAGTCTTTGAACTTAATATTTTTGGGATCTCATGTAACAGATAATACTTTTTAATGAAAATGTGGCTTTTGAGACCAAAATGCTTTAAACCCTAGTTCCTTTATAGTTTAAATGACACGAATTTTATTTAAATGACTTGTTTAGCAAGTCTGGCACTTTATAAACACACAGTGTAGCGGTCTTGGCTATCCAGGGCGTTACAGGGCCATTCTGTAAGGCGCTCTAGACACTGGCTCCGTCCCTGGTGCCAGTTCTATAACGAACTCAATTTCTCTATGCGGTGGCAACCCTGGCAAATCTTCTAGAAATACATCCAGGAATTCATAAACAAGTCTAGTATCTTCTGGCCTCACTGGCATGACCTGAGTGGTATCAACCACACTGGCTAAGAATCCAATGCAACCTCTTTGCAATAAATCCCTGGACCTCAACACAGAAATTATAGGAATGCGAGGTCCATGCACAGCACCAACAAACACAAAAGGATCCTCACCTTCAGGCTCAAAGGTGACCATCTTCCTTCTGCAATCAATGGTTGCCCCATACTTTGCCAACCAATCCATACCCAATATCATATCAAAGTCAATCATAACTAACTCTATTAAGTCCATTGACAACTCTCAGCCCTCCACTGTCACTGGCAAAGATCTGACCCATCTCCTGGATACCACTAACTCTCCAGTGGGTAACAAAGTACCAAACCCCACAGCATAAAAATCACAAGGCCTACACAGTCTATCAATAACACTACTAGCAACAAAAGAGTGTGTAGCACCAGAATCAATCAAGACATTATAAGGGGTTCCAGCACTAAGAAGTTGACCTGTAACAACTGAGGGAGACGCCTCAGCTTCTGCTTGAGTCAATGCGAACACTCGAGATGGGGCCGAGCTGTCCGCCTTCCTGGGTTCTTCTTTTCTTACTTGAGGGCAATCCTTCTTAAAATGACCCACTGCTCCACACAAGTAGCAGGCCTTTGCCCTACACTCTCCCAAATGATGCCTCTTGCATCTAGGGCATTCAGGACGAGTCTTCTAGGCTTCACTACCCCCTGGACGACCCATTGTAATACCATGGGGCTGCCTGTCAGGACTTGGAACTGGGAATGTGTCAGAAACCTTCCTCTTCTGATCACTAGGGCTTACACCCCTACCAGAACCCACAAATGGAGGAACTGTCCTCCTAAAATCCTTTCTGGCTGCACTGTCACGCCAAATCTTGATCTTTGCACTCTCAGCTGTGAGTGCCTTCTCAACCACCTGTGCATAGGTAGTAACCCCAACCATAGTGGTGATACGAACATCACGGGCTAATCTGGGCTATAGCCCCTGAAGGAATCTCTCTCTCCTGGTCCCATCAGTGGGCACCAGTTCCTTGGCAAACTTTGCCAAACGATCAAATTTCAAGGCGTACTCAGTGACTGAAAAACTTCCCTGAAGTAGCCTGATGAACTCCTCAGCTTTACCTGCCCTGATAGCATCATTGTAGTACTTTTCATTAAACAAGGTCTGAAACTCCTCCCAACTCAGGGCATTAACATTCTTGGTCTGGGTAATTACCTCCCACCAAATCCGGGCATCCTCCCGAAACATATAGGTGTCACAGGCCACCTTCTCATTACCAGCTACCCTCATAAAGTCAAGGATAGTGGTAATCATGCTCATCCATTGTTCTGCCTTGGCAGGATCTGCACTGCCCTAAAAAACAGGAGGTTGTTGCTTCTTGAACCTTTCATAATGGGTTACCCTTGTGTTCATGGTGTGGCTGCGGCCATGTTGCGCAGTGTCAACATTTACTCACTGTGTTCACCATATTACACTACTGAGATGTGGAGGGAGTCTTACAAAGAAACAATTTACCCAACTGGCAACGAGGATGATTGGGAAGTTCCCTAGAACATAGAGAAAATACAAGTTGGGGTTCCCGTTGAAAAACAACCAGTTGGTCGACCGAAGAAGAATAAGGTGGGAAGAAGGAAGACAAACCGCACTCCATCGAATGGAGAAATCATTCGCAAAGAGCGCAAGTGTAGCATGTGTGGTGGTCTTGGCCACAACAGGGCTGTTGGGGTTTTATGCCCTAATTAAAACCCAAATTCTTTGTAATCTCATTTTATTATCAATAAAAGAATAGAAATCATTTTTTGACTTGGTCAATCGCTTTGCTCACATGTTTTATTTTCATGGTTATTTGTTTAATATAAACTTCTATTAAATCCCGAGCATATAGCTAATCTTATTTATAGTGACGTAATCACAGTGGAATATGAATATGATTATATGTTCAAAAATAAGTTAGTCCTAAGATTAGTCAGTGCAACGGATTTACACTGACTTGCCAATCTACGATATGATCTACTTACACATTACAGTGTTATGTTCTTTCCAAAACATTAGCAAAGTAGATAAGATCGGATGTATTTGTTACATCGGACAGGACCGATATTGACAGTTGATAAGATAAGTAAACATACCGTTATTATCTGTTCTAGTCATATCATATAGTTGACCATAGGTCAATTCAATCTCAATTCTGAGTGGTTAGTATTCTAACTAATTGTATTATTTGAGTTCTTTGACTTGTTCGTTACCAGCTTACCCTACGGACTAGCCCATACTTACATCTTGGGAACTCGGTAGTATAATTGAGTGGGAGTGTTAATCATAGATATGAACATCTATAGCTTCTGATGAAGAAGTGAAACGATGGTTTCCTTTTAGTTTGGTTCAAGGTGTTAAATGATAGAGATCTCATTTCAGTAATTAAATTAGTTTACTGAAATATCATTTACAAGGAACTAAGTGTTTTAAGGATAAAATACAATGAGGGGTAAAACGGTATTTTAGTCCTGTCTCATTGTAGACCGTCTATAGAGGATTGAGTGACAATTATGGTTGTAACAATGGATAATTAATAGCGTATCTATATTTGTTATAGAGCGTTCTATGAATTCAAGAGTGCAATTCCAAGTCTATAGTGGAGTCACGAGGAATTAATAAGTTAGTAAATTTATTTGTTAGATTTATGATAACTTATTGGAGCTTGATTTCATAGGCCCATGGTCCCCATTGTACCTTGGATAAAATCATCTAGATAGTCTCAATTAATTGATTTAATTATCAATTAGAATTATCAAAGTTGACCAGGTCAATTTTGGATAGTTTCACAGAGTTGTATAATTTTGAGAAGAAAAGAGAAATTATGGCAGATTTATTAATTAAGATAAAGTGGTATCTAAATTAATAAATAAATTTAAATCAAGGTTCAAATTATAAATAATTAATTTGATAAAGGATTTAAATAATTATTTAATTAATTAAATCAATAGAAAATAATACAGGCCTTGATTTTAAGTCCAATGGGCTTATAATTAAATGGGAAATTTCACGGGCCTATAGCCCATGATAATTTCGACCTAGGGCTTCAAAATGGCTATTATTTTATTTATTTTTTAATTAAATTAAATGGCCTAATTGAGTCTATAAAAGGAGTGCTTAAAGAGACGATAGATAAGTCACAAGTCAGATTTTCTGATAGTTTTATATTCTCTCTAAACACAAGTCCTTTTCTAAGCCACTTTGTTATTTTCTCTTCTTCTCTCTATATCTATCTCATGTGTTGAGAATTGCCCACACTAGTCTAGGTGGTTCTAAGGATACATTGGAAGATCGTGAAGAAAATAGAAGATCGGTTCAGTTTCTTGATAATACTCTGCGACAGAGAGGATACAAGAGTTAGAGAAACTGAAGGAAGGACTCTTAATTTCGCTGCGTATACTGTAAGTATTATATTATTTGTTTCTCTTTGAATTCAATTTTAGAAACATGTTTTAGGCTATCTCGTATTAATTTGTTTAATATTAGATATACATGAAAATAAATAAAGATCATGTATAAGTTTTTCCAACAAGGGCTACATGCAAAGCTAGGCTTTAAACTCTTTTTTCCCATTTGAACTTGTTGTATTAATAAACTCTTTTTATTTGATTTTTCTTGAAAGTTATGTTAATGGTTCGATATGAAAATGATATTGCTCAATAACAATTCAATAAAAGTTCGATATAACTTGATATTAGCTCGATAATAGCCCATGAAAGTTATAAAAAAAAATGATAACAGTTCGAAACTGTACATGTAAAGACCCCGTATACAAGATTATCATGAAGGTAACAAATTTTGATAATTCGATAACAGTTCCATATAGCTTGATATTAGCTCAATAACAACCCATGAAAGTTATAAGAAAATGTGAACAAGAAACTGTACATGTAAAGACCCTATATATATACAATCATCAAGGTAACAAATTTTGATACCACAAGTCTGTGGCCCACTTGTTCCTAAACACCTCCATATTTTCATCGCATATAGTTTCCAATGGAAGACCGACCATTAGATGCTCAATATGCTTGACAACATACACACCACAATCTCCACTGTAAAAAAAAGTAAATATTAAGTGCACATTACTATAATTTTAGTTAGAAACAAAATTAGTAGTAAGATGATGTTTGTTACCTTCTCTTTGACTGAGTGAGCTCGTGTTTCTGTTTGCGATGCCATGTGAACTGATGCGGCTTGTTTCCTGCTGATGGAATCTTCAACATCAAGCTATCAGTAAACAGTTTACTCTACATTAATAGAGAAGGAAGCAAAAAGCGCCATGGACTCATAATTTCCTCAAGCTTTGCGTCACTAATCACCGAGTTGTCCAATCGTAAACAGTCAGAGTCTAACTAGAAATGGAAGCCTCAATGAAAAACCAATGTTGTTGTCCATAGTTCTGGCACCAATATACATCCTCAACTCCTCCCCAAGATGCCAGAAACTGCTGCTCGATGCCGGTCAACATGGACATAACGTCAGCATTGCAAGTATACTTTGTTTTGTCGACTATTTTCTTGTACTGATCATATCGGGCAAGTATCACTTGTGAGAAATAAATGTTTATCACAACTACATTCTGTCGATATATATTGGGGAAATACTTGCGACGCATACGAAGCATGTGTTCTGCTGCATCAATATGCTACAAAGAGAGTATGATAAAAAAATTAGCAAAGACCATCATAAATTGCTGTTGTCGAGCTCCATCGAGCTCGCATCGAACTACTATCGAGCTCACATCGAGCTATTCTCAAATAGTAAAGAACAACCCTATTTTAATATCCATATCGAACTCCTATCGAGATCCATCGAGCCAATCTAAAACAGTAAAGAACAACCCTATTTTAACATCCCTATTGAGCTCACATCGAGCCAATCTGAAACAGTAAAGAACAACCCTATTTTAACTCCACTATCAAACTACTATCGAGCTCCATCGAGCTCACATCGAGCCAATCTGAAACAGTAAAGAACAACCCTATTTTAACTCCACTATCGAACTACTATCGAGCTCCATCAAGCTCACATCGAGCCAATCCGAAACAGTAAAGAACAACATTATTTTAACATCCCTATCGAACTCTTATCGAGCTCCATCAAGCTCACATCGAGCCAATCTGAAACTGTAAAGAGCAACCTTATTTTAACATCCCTATCGAACTCCTATCGAGCTCACATCGATCCTGTAAGCTCCCATCAAACTCCTATTGAACTCATATCGAGCTATCATCGAGCTCATATCGAGTCAGTAAAAATAAAACATGTAAAATTGAAAATAGTCCATAATTTCTACCACTATCGAGTCATTAGGTATAAATGGCTTACCCCATCATTGAGCCACGACTGGGGTGTCTTCAACGTCAGAAACCACGCTGGACCGTGACTCCCAGTCTTTACATCCCGCGGGGTCTTGTTGGGCATGTCTCCAAGTAGCCACTTGCACATTGTCCTATACTGTTTGGGATCTGGCTTCTTGGGAGGGTCCAGCACCTGTGTAGCCTCCTGTGTAGCTGCATCAGTGCGAGGTCTTTTCCTCGTGGGATCGGTGTAGTCCTCAAACCAATCTGGCTTGCGTCTTTGGCGTCTAGCCCTCTTAAACTAAACCTCAGCAACATCCTCAGGGTTGACAATAACGACTCCCGGAGTCCCAGCATCAGGTGTCACAATGATGGTAAGAGTCGTGGTTGGATCATCAACATAGTCTAGAGGAATATCCAATGACTCTGAGTCTGAATCTTCATTGGAGCCCCTCGGTTTCTCCTTAATAAATGTCAGGATTTGACTGACTACGTGCAAGATCACTGACTAGTTCTTCAGGAGGGTCTCCTGTCGACCCTCGACTCTGTCCAACCGCTCAATCAAGTCAGCGAGCTCAGGGGCTGAGGCTGAGGCTGGTGTTGGGGCTGACGCTGAGGCTGAGGCTGAGGCTGGGGCTGATGTTGGGGCGAAGGCTGAGGCTGGGGCAATAGGAGGGGTGGGACCTGCAACCTCCTCCCCCGAGGCAGCATCAACAAATATCTTGGCTGCCTGAGAAACTATCTCCGCGATTTTCTCAAAAGTCGCATCCTCCTCCTCATCAGTCTCCGAGGGATCCTGGCCAAGCCCAGGATAAAGGGGAAGATCTCCCTCAGTCAAAGACAAGTAATAGTCTTTTTCTGCTAGTCGAGGCTTCAACATCGAAAGAACAATCAACTGCAAACAACATAAAACATTTGGTTAACTCAAATAATGATAAAAGATAAGCATATAGATAAAAAAAAAAAAAAAAACATAACTTACATTCTTCTTCAATAATATCGATGCGATGATGGATTTGGTGAAATCCTTGTTCCTCCGATGCAACCAACTAAGCATCCTCGGGAACATGTTTCCCGAGCTCACAACAAGCTCCACCGCAAGCTGCTGGATAGCCTCATATGCCCAGTACTGTAAGGCCGGGGCATAACCATACATACTGTACTTGGACTCTTGCTGCACCTTGGCATCATAGTTGGCATTTTGCTTCACCATGTCCTTCTTACAAGAATGCAATAGCCTCCTATAAGAGTACTTCCCCCATGGATAGCTGAAGAAGTACTCTACATTCTCAACAATTTTTAGAATATCTTGCCAAATGTGCAACTTGCCCTCAATGGCATTCAGAACCCCCTCAACAAACAGACATAGACCAAGCTTGTACACATCTTCCACAACCGTACAAGTCTTGAAAGCATGGTCCACTTGTGAGAGCTTTACTTTCTCAGTATCGTTGAAATACTCCTTTATCAACCGGTCACTGAGATTACGCCCTTCCAACTCTTCTGGTGACGGGAAGGTACTGAAATCCAACCCCATCACCAGGGCAAACTCTCCCATGCCGAATCTACAAGACTTCGACCCCAAGAAAAAATGCACCTCATCTTCGTTGTTGCTGGCGATTTTCCTCAGCAATAGTTGATGCACTAAGACTCCGAAGAAATTAAACTCCGAAGCCAAAAAGAATTGCTTGAAAGGGAATTCCTTAGCCCTTTCAAGCAGCCCGAGCTCCAAAAACCTGGTCTTAATGTGATTAGAGTACTACTACCCCGATATGTCACTCGACCAGGAAAGTGATCACTGAACGGAACAAGCAACTTAGGCATCTGCAACAACACATGAAAAAAATTTGGTAAGAAAACAGAATGTTAAACATAATCAGGAAAAAATTCAAAATAATTTCATCAAAAAACTGAAATAAGCTGTCATCGAGCTATACTCGAGCTGAAACATACACTATCGAGCCAGTGTCGAGCCTATCGAGCTAAGCAAAATATGTCTACATAAAAAATCATCGAGTCAATTATCGAACCTATCGAGCCCTGTTTATTAATACCACAGATCCATCGAGCCTACTGTCGAACCCTTATCGAACCTATCGAGCCCTTTTAACATAATACCACAGATCCATTGAGCTCTTATCGATCCACCATCGAACCATTCAAACTACCCTATCGAGCCCACTATCGAACCATAATTGAGCTAGTTTCATATATTACCCATGGATAACATCGAGCTTCTATCGAACCTTATCGAACCTATCGAGCCCTTTTAACCTAATACCACATATCCATCAAGCTCTTATCGATCCACCATCGAACCATTCAAACTACCATATCGAGCCTACTATCGAACCATAATCGAGCCTATCGAGCTAGTTTCATATATTACCATGGATAACATCGAGCTTCTATCAAACCTTCATCGAACCTATCGAGCTACTGGTTCAAACCCAGAAAAAACCACAGAAAAACTCAGACCAAAGAACTACCATACCCATTCCACACCACAAGATTCAAAGGAATCAAAACAACAAAAATAATCACGAGGGTTCAAGAATATACCTTAATGAGAAATGGGTTCGATGGGTTCGACCGGTTCGACAACGTGGGTTTCGAGCTTCTTTGTCGCCGTTGGCTCGATGGGTTTGACAACCGATGCCGGAGAAGAGAAAATGGAGCCTGAGATCGACGGTTTCCTTCGTTTTTGGGGGTTTTTGGGTTTCCTTCGAATTGGGTTTGGGAAAAAATGAGAGAGTTTCTGCAGATATGAGAGTGGTTTCGGGATTGAGAGACTGAGAGAATGAGAGAGTTTGTGTGGGAAAAAATTTGAGTGGAAAAAAAATGAGAGGGGTATTTTTGGTACTTGTTGAAAGTTTAGCACCAATTTGAAAAACTTATTAGTGCTGGTATTATTTAGTAATTATACCCACTATTATGCATAAATAGTGAAATTGCCCTTTATATATATATATTAAATAATATTAACTTTATATTATTCTTCTTACTATTCGAACTCAAATTTTCCGTAGGAGTAAAATAGCATTACATCGTCACAAAATTTGTTAATAAATATAGTAAAATTGCTTTATAGTAATATTATTGGGACTAACATATTTTATTACTATAAGTAGATTATAACTTTAAAATGTTAGAAATATATACACATTTAAATCTAAACTAAATAATAATTGATAAAATATATTAATTTCCATGTAAAATACAATACATTCAACATCCTTATCTTTACATTTTTATACACTTAATCCTCAATTTTTTTTCAACAATGAAACGTCTTAATTCACGATTTCGTTAGCAAATCTAAGATATCCATTTGTTGTAGCTATTAACTGCCAACAAGGATATACGTCTCTATAATTTATTGGGTCACATATTAAACTACAATGCCATGTCATAATTTTTCAATTATTTTAAATAAAAAAAATAAAAATCATTTTAATTTAAAAAAGATTAATTAAAATTAAAAAAATTACTTAAAAACTTTAAAAACTAAAAATATGTATTAAAATTAAAAACAAAACCCTAAATAATATTTCTCTCTATCTTCCCCGCTTCTTCTTTTTCTTCTTCTTTCCTTCCTCTTCTTCGCCTTTGCCTCGATGTTTCCAAGCCCAACATGATTTGCGATCCATGGCTAAGCCTCCATCTCCGCCTTTGCCTCGACGTTTTCGAGCCCAGCAACCCGCGATCCATGGCTAGGCCTCCTTCTCTGCCTTTGCCTCATCATTTTTTAGCCCAGCAACTCACGATTCATGGTTGGGTTGGGGTTCATGGGTTGGGGTTTTGAAGGGTCGGGGGCTGAAGCTCAGGTGCTCGGGTTTGGTGATTCGACGAGAAATCTGGGCTTTGGGTGGGCCAAAGCTTGCTGGGCGAGAGAATGGGGAACTGGGCAGCAGAAAGTAAGGCAACGAAATCTGAGTTTCATTTCATGAGTGGGTTTTCGTTGAAATCTAGATTTCATGGGTATGTAGGAGTTAAAATCTGAGCTTTTGGTGTTAATCTATTGTAATAATTCATGTTTTATTATAAATTTTGGGTTAATATGTTGTTTATTGATGTAAGATTTGTAAAATTTTGGGTTTCAATTTGGGTGTTCATCTCACATTTCAGCGAGAAGAAGAAGAGAAGAAGAAAAAGAGTTTAATGTTATTTCTTTTATTTTAAATAAATATGAAAATTTTATTTTTATATATATATTTTTATAATTTTTATTAATTTTCTATGACATGATATTAGTATTTAATATGTGGGCCAATAAATTATGGACACGTGTATCTTCATTGGCAGTTAAAGACTACAATAATCGGAGATCTTAGAATTACTAACGGAATCGTGGATATTAAAGTTTCACCGTTGAAAAAAAAATTGGGGTTTAAGTATATAAGAAAGTAAAGATGGAGGAATTTTACCGCTAATTACTCATAATTTTATTATAAAATTTGTGTACGTAAAAGATAGCCTATATATAAATATATTTAATATTAAATCAATTAGTTCTACGTGAAATCATATTTTCTATAGGCGCGAACAATAAATAATTTTTTTTATAACTATACGGGTAACTAGGAGATTTTACTGTATATCGTTTCTTCTAACTATTCAAACTCAAATTTTCTGTACGAGTAAAATATCATTACATCGTCACAAAATTTGCCATTGAGTTTGTTATACTGAAAAAGTGAGAGGAAACGTTAAAATGATTGTGTTTGGTAACAAAATGAATGAAAAAAGAAAAGTGAAAGGGGAAAAGTAGAAGTGGACCCACCAATTTTTCTTTTTTTTTTTTACATTGAATTTACTTTTTCAAAAGTAAAAGAGAAAATGAAACAGGCACAAATAACTCAATAAATTATCAAATAACCTTCATTAATTATTATTAAAATTAAAGATAATAAATAAAATAGTAATTTTCATATGACTAGCAAGTGCATCCTTTTTCTCCCCATTTCAATAAATAAATCATGATATTCGGTATCATACTCAAAAAGGAAGGAAACATAATTCACGAGTTACTTAAAAGAAATAGAATTTATTGGATCAACTAGGAAAGTAGAACAAAAATTGAGGCATACTAAATATTTTCTTTTCTTTTTTTCCTCACTAATAATTTATAATATTTCTAAAATTATAAAATAATTAAGTAATAACCTAATCCACGTATGTATCATAGATTTACATACACTACTCATTGAGAACTATACCTTCACCAACTTTCCTAAAACCCAATACTACTACTACTACTACTACTATCAAGTACTTTCTGGTAGTACTCGATGGCCGACACAAATGTCACTCGAAGTCAAGTAATCAATAGCAACAGATCTTAAATCTCCATTAAAATCTCACATTTCTAATATTTTTATTATTGATGTTATTTTTTCGTGCTCTTACAGAAGTGACATTACACAAGAAAACCAACACAGGTGATTAACCTGCACCTTAAGGGCAGTCAAAACTCAAAACTAGTTCGTCCCAAATAGAGCAGGGGGGGAGAAATCCCACCTAATTGAAATTTCAGAATAGGAAAAAAAAGTTTGGAGAGCCTACATTAAGCAGAACAATCTCACATCTGCCGAAAAACATCAAAAGCAATTTATCTTGATGATGCAGAGAGCATTTCAGTTCCTTTCCCTCTCGTTTATAAAAATAAGAAGACACTAATAATCCTACACTTGCGCACCGAGTTCCAAGCGTAGAGTGTGATTAGTTGCATTTGATGATGGGCCAACAAATTGAATAGGACCTGCACTCACAAGTTTGGAAGACAACTAGTTAAGAGTACGAATAATAAACCATAAGAATATCAAATGTTTATAGGCATTGCTGGTTCGTGGTCCGCAAGACAAAACAAGTACTATCATTTTACTATTCAGTTATTCTGAAAATGCCAGGATCCATATTGGCATAAACTCATATGAAACATTTAGCAACTATCAGATTCATTACTAACCGGGACTGATATAACAATTCTTGAGGGCCCACTCGTCTCGTAAGGATGCAAACTTCTTAAATGGTGCACCTGAAAAATCCATTTAAATCATTAGAAACGGCTAAGGGGAAAGATTTGAGGAGCTAAGCAAATCTAATAGACAGACCTATCATTCGCACCGCAACTAAGGAAGCAGTAATTGAGATAACTTGTGCAAATGACCTAATCCATATACCAAAGTAAATAGTCTGCTTCTAAGATATTACCTTGAAGCTCCACCATGGCCTTCTTGATCACAGGCTTAAACTTTCCTGAAAGACATGAGATTTCCATAAATTTCAAATAAGAAACGAAACATCAAGAAGGGCAGTGAGCAGAAATTTTCAAATATTTGTCCAAAATTATCCTTGCAAACTTTTATTTACAGATGGCAGAGAACTTTGATGGATGATAATTACTGTCTGAATGCATAAATAAAGGTTGCAGTAGTACCATGTCTTCTCTCCACGTCCATTAGTGCAGTTAAGGCTGTCCCACTAACGGTCCATTCTTCAACTGGAGCAGCCAAATTCCCCACCTGTATAATGAGGCAGGAAACAATAAAGAGAAAACAGTCCAGTTATTGAACTTCTCAGGATAACAAAATATAAAATAACTGGAAACAAGAACATACTAGAAAGAAACTATTAGAAAAAGGGTAAAAATGAAGGGGATAGGGGAAAATAAGACACAAACCGATGATATCAATCCAGTTTTCCCACTGTGAAGGAGAGCTCCTGCACCATAACCCAATGCATAACAATAGGTAGAATCAAAATTAGTTGGCAGACCACATCTTCCTTCATACCTGCACATTGAAAGATAGCAAGGGTGATTTTAACGTCCACATTCCAGCAATTTTAAAGCTTCATTACTTTTCTAACAAATTTATATTTCTAATAATGTGTGGTAAAGCTACGAGACAATTGTGCCCATTGGTTTGAGTCAAGGTTGTCAACAAGATCTCGCAAGCAAATCCTCAAACTCAATGAGCTAAATTAAAATGCCATGCGACATTGATAACTGGAACTTGCGACTCAAATTAATGATAGCTATTTGGGGCTTTCAGAAAAATGGCCAGATTTTAAGTTTCATATAAGTCGTGTCCTAATTTCAAATTTTATAGCAATATGTAAATTTAGACAGACCCGCTATAAAAAGTAATATATTCAGTATGTAACTGAAGTTAGCACTTAGTATATCTATCCATAAATAATAGAATTATCTTTATGGATATATTTAATATATACAGAAGCCCTTTAGCTTAAAAAAAGGACATGCATTAAATTGAAGTGTATAAAAAGAACATCTAATATACTTTCTCAATTAATTTAGGCTAAAGACATTAAATACCCGAAAAAGTGAGACTGTCCTTGGAATCCACCTTTGTATGCACCTGCTTGACTCCTTTTCTCCAATTCAGTTTCAACCATTTGAATAAGCATCTTCTCTGTCTCTATTTTGGCAACCTAATGAAAATAACTGTACATGAACAATACTGCAAAATATATCCAGAACAGTACAAATGAAATAGTTGAATGTAATGTATAGCACATACCTGAACATTTCCATGAGGATCTCTTTCAAGCATCAACTGCTCTTGGATTGCTGAAGGTAAAAATTCAAAAAGCTGTAATGATTGATCAGTAAGTTTCTTTTTCCATTGCCCATCTTCATCGACAGCCTCATGGGCCAGAATTTCATTCAGTTCGGCGATAAGTTGTTGCACCTGCAAATTGCAAAAGTTACAAAAAAGTACATGTCAATTGACTGTAATGTGGGTCAAAATATATACAAACAAAAAATGAAGAATAAATTTACAAAGCAATATGATCAAGAATTTTACCTCTGGAATGAAATCAATTAGACCTTCAGGAATAAGTATGACACCATAGTTATAACCAAGTTCGGCACGTTTGGAGATTATATCAACAATGTAATCTGTAACATTTTTCAGTGTCAACTTCTTCTCAGCAACCTGCACAGGATAAATACCTGATGAGATTATATTTTTAAAGAGCTCTATTACAGTACTTCAGGTTCATCTACAAACGACTTTTGCTTAACAAAAAAAGTTTCAATGCGGTACAGAAATCTTAAATATCTCCATGAATAGGAAATACCAAGGTCTCATAATTTTTCTTTCAAATGGCGGATAGCTGCAAAGCAGGTTTGCACCATGTCACAGTAAATGGAGACATTTTACAAGATTGACCAATCAGCAAAAACAGATTTTAAGGTCACAGTAACTTAGTAATGCATACTGTCAATACTAATAGTTTGAACCCAATGTGGACACACCTTTAACATAACGATACTGATTCTAAAAATAGAACCGACTAAACAAAATTAACTTTTCAAATTGTGTTCCATATCAAGACACTGTACCTTGTCTACATACCAGAACATCTATGTGCAACTGCATTTGTATAAATTTTAATCGAGCAGCTATACAAGGCAAGACAAGTCATTCAAAGGTACCTCTTCTCCAACAATTGTAATGTTTGGATGAGTTTGCAAAGCACATTCAAGTGTTATGTGTGAAGCTGCACGCCCCATAAGCCGCACAACTGTAGTTGACAATTAAATTTCGTTAAGCACAGTAGAGTGCAAATCAAAAGATAAGATGGGTTAAAGTGTAATCTCAAAGCTAAATCACTACATGTTCCATGACTTTCAACCACCATACTTACAGTGATAATATTTTCCAGTTGATCTGGCATCTATCATGACATTTCCAATCATTTCTGCATATATCTGAATAAAATGAAGTGCATCACATTATTATTAGTTTCCTTCAGTGTATCTGTTAGTTGCATATCATAGAAAGTGTCACGCTATTCATGCCAAGGAAAATCAGGCAAAACCAGACTTAGGCTAATCAAGTCAGTATTATATACATGATCCAATGAAGTATTTTTTTTTAATTTCTCAGGAAATAAACCTGTTAGAATAATAACTTTAACACCTAATTAGTTTTTTAAGCAGGGCAAGGTACATTGAATAATATACTTTATTTCATCAAACACAGCATCACCAAACTTTCTTGCTAGTTATAGTTGATGGCCCACACAACAATTAACCAACTGATCTGCAAACAATTTTCTATGAGAAGTTCCTTCTCTTAACATGTAAAGGTTGATGCTTAAAGTAAATTCATAAGTTCATGACCATAATGAATTAGCAAGTAAATAAGATGATTCTAGGAATATAAATATAACCCAGTGGCAGTGAAAAAAAAAATGCTTCAACAAATAAAATTATCATCAGGTACATGGATAAAATTTTCAAGCTAGTGGGGTTCAAGTTCGTATCTGCTAAAAAATAAAGATTGCTGCTCCAAAATTTCCTACACGATATATGGAAAGGACCACAAAGAAATTTAAGGGTTCAAGTAATAAAAAATTTCTTTTAGTTGCAGTCACCTTGCAAGCAGTATCAAACCCAAAACTTATTGGGACTTCTTTGCATTTCAAGTCACCATCAATGGTTTTTGGACACCCAATCACCTGAGTTTTCAAATTCTTTCCCCTGGTTGAACAAAAGAAAAAAAACCAAACTGTGTTAAACAAACCAACGAAACAGCGTTAAAGGCAAGACTCCTGTGACCCTGTCGAACTGTTAGATAAAGAATCCCTAAATTCTATTTGGATGGGTCCCATACACTGATACAAGCACCTAAAAAATAGATGGATTCATGGATTACATGAATGACATATGGAGACAAATACAGGCAACAGTTCCATCTGCCAAGCAAGATTTTTCTAGAAAGAAAAAAATTAGTTATATACCTGAAATTCTCAGCAAGGAGGCAGGCATTTGTGTTCGAGTCATCCCCACCAATAACAAGAAGTCCATCCAAATCAAGCTTCGCGGCAGTATCTGCAGCTTGTTGAAACTAAAAGGAAAATCCATTTTAACAATTTATTATGAACTTAATGTGTCAATAAAACTTAACATGAAACTGTGAAGAAAGAAAAAAAAGTCACCTGCTCTGGAGTTTCAATCTTATCTCTTCCACTACATATCATATCAAAACCACCCTGATAAAAGAAAATTTTCTCCAATTAAATACAATATCTTGGTTAAAATGCCAGCAGTCGCATGTATGAATTTTGTATAAATCACTAGAATAGAATGGATGCGCTATATCTTCTGAGAAAATTAGAACACTCAGAAGCAGCTATCTTTACACATGATCATGGACCTCCACTGCATAAATGACAAAACCAAACCATAGTCCAAACTCTCACCTGGTTTCTGTACGGGTAAATATATTCTGGTGTAAGTTCCACATACTTGCCCTTCATGATTCCAGCTGGACCTCCCCTGAAACCGTACAATACGCTGCCTTTAGCACGCTCCTGCAAGTAATCTACCAGGAAGCACAGAATGAATGAACTCAACCATACTGGACACTATTAACTGCAACAAAACGAATTATGATAACAAAAAATTCTCACCAAAAATTCCAGAAATGACATTGTGCCCTCCAGGTGCCTGGCCTCCCGACAAAACGACACCAATTTTCAACTTTTTCTGCGAATCGTTAGAGTCAGAATCGCTCGGCACCACCAAGGCAGATGGCTGGCCGAAAAGTTGTGGAAAAAGCTTTGCGATTTCATCTGAAAACATAAAAAGAAAAACACAACCACATGAAAACGAGAAGCCGCAGAAATTTATATTATTTAAAAAAAAAATTGCTATGTTTTACTAAAACTAAGTCGAAACCTACAAATTTCTTGGTTTCCTAATTTAACTATTTTCCGGCAATTTTTCCATCAACCAAACAAAGATTGGAAGTGTTCGTAACAGATCATAGTGTACAGAACCAATTTAATCGACGAAAAACTGTGGATCCAATACCTGGATTGCCAGCCGCGGAACTAGGTGGTCCTTCGACGATCTTGAAGGGGTTTCTGAGCACGGTAGGGAGAGGGAGGGTGTGGTCGATGCGACTCGCCTGGACCTCGCTGTAGACGGAGGCAACTCGGCCTGTGGCCGGCGCCGGGATATCGCCGTTAGCAACCAATGCCGCAGCCATTTGTTTAGACCTAATAATACACAATATACCTCGGAGAGATCTTTCAGTGTAACTGAGTGAGAGAGTGTGGAATCAAAATCCGGTCCTGCGAGGACCATAGCTTTTATATTTATTGTTGAAAAGGGTAATAATGTCATTTAGACATTGGGCTCTCCGCCCTTGGGTTTGGTTGGCAGTTAAACGACGGGGTAATTTCGGAATCGTAAATTGGCTTTGACGAGTCTTTGTTTTGGAACGAATTTTAAAACAAAGTAACGGGCGTGATTAGGGCTTTGTGATGGTACATAGAAAGTTAGGGTATTCTAACCCTCACTGGATAAAATGAGCGTTACCTAACCTTCTGCTGGTTGGTGTGGGCCATTTCTAATGTAGGTGAGAGGCATACTCCGAACCAATCTTTTACGTTTGGTATGACAGCGTTAGATCAGCTTTTTTTCTTTTAACTATTTTTAGACCCTTTCCAAAGAAAAAAACATTGTTTTTAAAAGTTAAAAGAAGGTACTCTATTTTTATTAAATGATATTTTAGACAATATATTTTATAAAATAAAATAAAATAATACCCAAGTCTAATTTTAATAATTTTTTTTAATATAACCAAAATACTTTCAAGTTTTTAATTAATAAATTAAATTAAATAAAACATTATTAAATTAAAATTTTATTTAAAATAAAAATAATTAAAAATTTAAACAAAATCTATTACTTAATCAAAATCTAAACATGTGCAAATATCAAAATCTACACAATAAAATCAACCATTATTCAAATTTTAATTTACCTACAACTTCAAATCTTAAAAATTGGAATAAAAAAAAGAGGTCTAGAAATAGTTGGCTTCGTTCAATGTTGTGATTCAACAATGTTCGATGTCTCCATCTCTTCATCTCACCATCACCATCACCATCAGTGCGTCCTCACCACTTGCAACCTAGAAATCCATTTCTACTACTCATTGTTAGGAAAATTTATTTAGGATTTCATGTAAAATCAAACATATTAATATAAGAAAATCTAGAACATGTTTCTAAAATTGAATTCATATAGAGATAATGATAAGAACACTCACATTATTGTACAGCAGAATGATTCAGTCATTCTTTCGGTTTCTCTAACCCTTGTATCATGTTTGTCGCATGGTATCACCAAGAAACTGAACCGTTTTTCAATTTTTTTCACAGCCTTCCAAAGTGTCCTTAGAATCACCTAGACTAAAGTGGACAGTTCTCAACAAATGAGATAAATACAATAAGAAAAAGAATATAAGAGAATATTGAGGATTAGAAAATGACTTATGTTGTAGAGAGAATCTAAAACCTAGAGCATCAAGAATGCATCTTCTAATTTTATGTCAGATAGTCTTTCTGCATCTCAAAACATTTATTTTTCAACTCTGACTTAGCATTCATTTTATAGGCTCAATTAGGTTACTTATTTAATTAAAAAAATCAATAAAATAATAGATAATATCAGCCTAATGGTCGAATTTATCATGGGCTTTAGGTCCATGAAATTTCTCATTTAATTATAAGCTCATTAGACTTAAAATCAATGCTCATATTATATTCTATTGATTAATTAATTAAATAATTATTTAAATCTTTTATCAAACTAATAATTTATAATTTGAACATTGATTTAAAATTATTTATTAATTTATATACCAATTAATCATAATTAATAAATCTGTTATAATTTCTCTTTTCTTCTCTAAATTACATAATTATGTGAAACTATCAAAAATTAACTTGGTCAACTTTGATAATTCTAATTGATAATTAAATCAATTAATTGAGACTATCTAGATGATTTTATCCAAGGTATAGTGGGGACCATGTGTGTAATGCCCTGAATCCCTAATGCGCTTTAGTGGCTGAATTAGTAGGTCGGGAGGGTCATAACTGTTTAATTATGCCATTAAATGATTATGTGCATGTTTATGTGAATTATATTATAATATGATGTTATATGCATGCATGTGGGTCCACATTTGAATATTATGATGTTTTGATAATTTGGCCCATTGATGGCAAATTTGTGTATTTGGGTGCATAATGTAATATGTGAATGAGATTCCATTATTATGGAGATATGTTCGAGCTATTCGGCATGAGACGGTCCTATATAATGGATTAGCGATTTTGTCATAACGGGGTCAATTATCGGGTAGTAAGAATGTTGATTTGATGATAAATTGGGAGTTATTGAGATCATGATGAAATTCTGGAAGTTTTGACTATAATGTCCCCGGGGGTGTTTTTGGGACCCCGAGCACTAGGTTTTATTTGAGGTTACTTAAGCTTGAATTAGCTTGTCAGATAGAACGTACGTTAGAAAACCACTCATTCTTCCCCGTTAGCTCATTTTCACCGTTCGAAGCGTTTTCGAAGATATCTTGAGTTCTAGAAGTCGGAATCAAGCGAGGATCGAGGCATAGCGATCCTAGGAAATATTATAAGCTTCTTGACCGAAGGATTTGACGAGAAACAACCCAATCGAAGGTAATCTAAGTTTAAAGTTTTGAGTTTTTAGAGTTTCTAAGCTTTGGATTGGCTTTTGTGAATTGTTGAGTTTTTGGTTTGATTGAACCTTGAGTTTTGATGGTTTTGGAGCATTGGGAAGCTTGGGAACTTTGATTTGATGATTTGGTAATGTTTAGGCATGATTTTGGAGGCTTTGGGATGTTGGAGAACGAGTTTGGGCATGTTCTGGGTTAGGCGCCGCGGCCCTAGCTCGAAGAAGCAGGTGGGAGGTTTTGCCTTTGCTGGGCGCCGCGGCCCTTGCTTCAGTGGTGGCTGGGGGCCGCGGCTCTTGATGCCAGGGTCGCAGCCCTTGAGTAGGGTTGAGCCCGTTTAAGTGTTTTGGCCCCGGGAACATGGTTTTAGGCCTCGGGATCACTCCTACTACCCGAATTAGTGGGGATTGATGTCTCGGAGGCTAGATCTTGGCTTGGGAACCCTTTATTATCATTTTATTGATGGTATCCTATAATGTGTTATGATTAGGTGACCGCTAAAGGACTAAAAGCTAGACCGTTCTCAAGGGTCGTTCTTTTATTCATTCTAGCTCGAATCAGAGGTAAGAAAACTGAACCCCATATGTGACATTCATGGTTATTCTTGAAGCATGTTGATTGTGTAATGTGGACATGGATTGATTATTGAATGCTTAGCAAATCCTGCTCACTTGTGCATGGTACTGACTCATTAGTTAGAATTGGCATAGGTGTCAGTATCAACTGTGAAGCTGTGACTCATTAGTCAGGTTCGGCAGTGGTACTAGGAACTGGTCACATAGTGCTGACTCATTAGTCAGGATGGCTTTAGCGTGTTCAACGCAAGCCAATAGGGATTAGATCTAATCGATATCTGCATTGGATGACTCAAAGAGCATTAATGCCAGACCGACCTCAAGTTCGATGAATATTATAAGCGCTTGTGTGACTTACCCATCAGTCACTCATCTGTTAAGTTAGAGACTTACCTATCAGTCTCTCATCTGTTTAAGGCTAGTGGCTTACCTAGCAGCCACTCTTCTGTTTAAATTAGTGACTTGCTTGTCAGTCACCCAGTATGGTTTTCTAGAACCTCAAGTGATATTCACTCATCTGTTTAAGAGCTATAAGCTCTGTGTGATTATAATGATAATCATTTGATAACGTTTATATTCAATACTGTTTTTTAGGGGTTAAAAGTGGTTTGGAGCTTGGGATGTCAAATAACTCGGATCGAGACCTGTGAAGATGCAGAAGAACAAATCGGAAGAAATGGAGGTGCTTGGCTTCCCCATTCACTATGTCACTCAAATTGACGCCACAGTCGATACACATTGTAACACCCTACTACCCTAAAGCCATTATGACGTGAATTTAAAATGTGCAATTAACTCGCTAATCGAGGTTTTAGGCCCAAAAGGCGTGATTAATTAAGGGGAAGACTCATTTAAATAAGATTTTAGTATAAAAGGTCGGACATTCATTTAAATCATAAAAATGTTACATTGGGATCCCAAAATATTGTTTAAAACATATTTACAACTCCAAAAGTTACTTAAGAGTCGACCTAGGCGAAAAAATCAAACATTTACAACACGTTCCTCAAAACTTCCCCAGCCATGGCGGCTAGGTAGGCCAAACATGTACGTGCCGCTCCATGCCCTCTAACTCATGTTTGGTCGGCCTTTCATTTGCCCTTACCTGCACAAAAGAGCACCCGTGAGCTAAAGCCTACTAAGAAAACTTCACAGCACAACATATACCAATTTATTTCAATAAATGCATAATTAATCAAACACAACAGACAATTACAAGCTTTTATAATTCACAATAGCGACCTACGCCCATCAGGGTGCATTACCAGACGCCAAGTTCACGGTCTTCACCGAGCGGGTGACTACAGCACCCTTAGAGGGTCTCACCCTAGCGGCATGCATTCAACATGCTTAATGCCGATCCCGGCCTTTTTCCGTTCTTAACCTTTGCCTTTGTCGTTCCCGGCCTTTGCCGCTCCATCACAAACACATGTATGACGTAATAGTTACAAACAATACTCATAACACTAAGTACACTATAGCTCTACAGGCACAGATAATTTTCTTACCTGAGTCCCGAATTGACCGTATAGTGCGATACCGAGCACGATCCCCTAAACCCGAGCCTGAGCGGTAAAACTTAGTCACAACGCAATAAGGAATAACCATTAAGACCTAAACCAACTTAAAAGTTTTGGAATAATATACTAGTCTCTGGGACCTCGAATTCTACTAAATTGGGTAGTAGAATTGTAACGCCCCAAACTCTAAGGACCGTTACGGTGTGCCTTATAAACAGTGCTAAACTCGCTAATCGAGTCATTTAGCCAAAATCGTGTAACTAAGTATGATTAGCGGTTTAGGGATTAAATTTTTTGGATAAGATGTAACGTCTCATTAGAACGTTTACTGTATACATTGGGATCCCAAAAATATAATTTAGAGGTCTATTACAAGAAAATATTTACAACAGGCCGATCTAAGCGGCAAAACAGGGTTTACCCATAGTTCCTCTTTCAACCCTCGGCCATGGCGGTCGAGCAGCCGCATATGTACACATCGTCACCTAAGCTCTCCAACTCAAGGATGGTCCAGCTTTCTTTTGCCTTTACCTGCACCACATAGCACCCGTAAGCCGAAGCCCAACAAGAAAACTTAATATGCTCATGAACAGTAATAACATGTCATCAAAACATAAGGCGCACGCCTAGCAGAGATAGCCCTATTCAAGTAGGAAAATGAGTTCACGTAACGTTGAGTATAACACATCAATCAATGATCATAATAATCACACAGGGCTTTTAGCCCCAAATAGAAGAGTGACAGTTGTAATAGTCACTGAGGTGGGTTTATTCCCAATAACCATGTGACAATAGGGTCACTGGGCTTTGCAAATATGGGAACCTTTCACTAGCTTAAACAGGATAGGTGCATGATGACTAGTCACCAACATAACCTTCCTCATGACCATAGAGTCATAACCATGGAGTACTGCTCCCCAGTCATGTGACAAACTATCACTTAGGCCTTTGGCCCTAGCTCTGGGTAACTAGCTTAGACTAGTCAAGCGCTAATAAGATTCATCAACCTTAGGGTCGGTCCAGCATTAATGCCTTAGAGTAATTCAACGTTGATATCGATTAGATATAATCTTTAATCGGCCTTGCGTTCAGGACGCTATGCCGTTCTCGGCTCTTAGGTATGTGATACTCGACCAATGTCAACCCTGACTAGTCAGTGCCATACACAAGTAAGCAATGCTACCAAACATATATCATATGTCAAATATCTAGACATAGGGCACTCAGCATGCTTACTCAATAATTAATAGCACATTTAGGATCATGCATTAACACAGAGGCTCAAGCTCTGAACAATCTCATATTCAATATTTATGGCATGCCCTAATCACATGTTTCTCGTGCATCATATGCATTACACTTAAACATCAAACATGCATCATGAATAACCATGCATGTCACATATACACAGAGTGCAGTTTTCTTACCTCTGGTTTGAGTGAGAATTAGAACAAGAACGACCCTTGAGAATGATCGATCCTTAATCCTTTAGCGGTCACCTAGTCATAACCAAATACAATCTCCGATTAATGAAAATCAACAAAGATAGGGTCTTGACCTAAACCGCACTCTCGGGACCTCGAAATGCACCCACACGGTGAGTAGATTCGATCCCGGGCCTTAAGGATTGAAACCCCGAGCCAAAAACCCTTAAAAACACTCAAAACGGGGTTCTAAAGAAACAGGGTAGCGCTACACCCCGTAGCGCCCCAGCTGATAACTCTACAAAATAGAGTTATTTCACCACTTTTTATGGCTAATTGTTGCTTAATTCTTGAGTTTTTAATTGATTTATTAAGTTTTTAAGTAATTTTGAATTTATTAGTCTTATCATGATTTTATATACTTTTGTGTGTTTTTATAGTTATTTTGTTGTAAAATGTTGTAGTTAATTATTTGAATTATTATTGTTAAGTTAGTGGTAAAAAAATGTTGTATTATTGAACTCAAATATAAAATATAAATTAAGTTATAATTAATATTTTCAAATAATTAAATTGATTTATTTTATAGTTGAAAATATTGTATTATGATTTATTTTATATTTATTTTGTAGGGAATTTTTGCTCTTGAAAAAGCAAGAAAAATAAAGGAAAATTGACATTTTTAAAGAAAAGAAATAGGAAAATGGCATTTTTAAATGCCATGAATCAAGTTGCAAAGACCCACCTGTCCAGGCCTAAGTAGGAAGCCCATGCCCATTCCTTCATCAACCAGAGCCCACCATTTATTCCTCATCAATTCAACCTCTCCACCTCCACGTGCCAACCTCCAAACATCACCATTTCCTTCCTTCAGCAATATCTCATTTGCCTCTTCTCAGCCGTGGGCCAGCCACCAGCATTCGGCCCAATAAGCAGAAATCCTCCCAGCCATCAACGCCTCTTCCACTAGCAGCCTGCCTCAGCTGCTCCCAATGCCAGGCATAGCAGCCACTTTGCCTAGCACCCCATGCATGCCATTTTGTATCTTGAGCCCATAAATTGTCCAAAAGCACCTTTGTCCCCTATGACAAAAATACCACTTTTTACTCCACTTTCTACACATTTTACCCCAAAACATAATTATTATACCCTATAATTTACCCATATTTACCATATTATAATTAATTAAATTAATTTAATCAATTTAATTAATTTGAATTGATTATTTTAATACCTCATTTGTGGCTATAAATAGGGAGTTTTGAAGACCATTTAGGGTGTCCATTTTGAGGGGAGGTTACCATACCAAAAACTCTACACATTTCAAACCCTCTCCATTCTCTTCATCTTCTTCTTCATTTTGGTTATTTTCTATGTATTTTTAGAGGAAAAATTTGGGGGTTTCTCCTCCAAATTTTCCTATTTATGCTTGTAATTTTTAGTTTTTATTTGTTATTCTAGTTATGTGTTTCTAATCTTTTTAAGATTATTAAGGTGATGATTAAACATTATGTAACTAGATAGTATTTATTTTGTATGTTGATTTCCCATTTTGTGCAACAAAGTTTATGGAATTTTCTTCTTCAAATATCTTCTTTCATCTTAAATATCATGTATTTTGGATTGTTAGCACATATTTACACTTTGTTCTTCATTAGTGCAAAAACATAATATTCTTTGTGTAAGATGTGTCATTAAATTGTACACATCCATGCTTAGAACAAAAATATTATGTTTTGCCTTATAAATAATGTTCATTGATTTATTTGTTATTTCATTAGGTTGATTTACACTAAATGCTTTGAAATTATAATTTTGAAAAGTGAAGAAAAATCTTATCTTTTTAGAAATAATTTGTGCTTGAAATTATAAATCTATTTAGAAAATGATAGTTTGATTTATTTTAACTATCACTAAAACTTGGGAATCAATGTACTTATAAATATTATTGAACTTATATTTTGTGGATTCTAATTCTTAAAAATCTTATATTACTATCTTGATTTCTATTATTAATTTATATTTATATATTGTCTTTAATATCTTTATTATTATCTTTTAGTTTATTTTCTTGTCAAAAATTCTCATCAATCTTTGGAGCTAGGTTAGAATTTAGTAATTTTGGTTTAAAATAGTTTCTCTTTTTCGATTTTAGTCAACTCCTTTGGGTTCGATCTCGTGCTTACATGAAAATTATTCTATAAATACGATTCGTGCGCTTGCGAGTTATAAATATTTAAAACATACCCGTTTTGGGTCCATCACCAGCGCTCTTCACAGAGCCAAACCGCCCTAACCTCCTCTACAGGTAGCGCTGTAGCGCCCCATACTGGGCGCTGTAGCGCTACCTTCAGCCAACAACTGCCCAGAAAATTCTTCCTTCTATTCCACCATTTCTAACCCAAACCAAAAGCTTCCAAACATCAAATTAAGTCCCAAATGAACCCAAATACCATCTTCACATGCCCCAAGCATCACAACCACAAGAACCCCAGCCAAAACTCCAATCAATTCCCAACTTTCCAACTCAAAAACCAGTTGAAACTTAACTAGGAAAATAGAGCAAAAGCAAGAGTTCTAATAGCTAAAAACTCACCTCAATCTCAGCAACACACCCTCTTCAATGGTGGAGCATAACCCTAGCTTATCCCAGCTTTGTTCCTTGGCTTGATTCCTCAAAAGAAAGCTTTAAAATTCAAAGAGAAATGGGGGAGAAATGATGTACTGGAGAAGGTGATTTTGGTGCTCTGTTTTGAGAAGGTTTCTACAGTTTTCTAAGCTTAAATGGCTGAACCAATCCTTTAAGGTGAAAATACCTAAATGCCCTCAAGTCTAAAATAAACCTTAACAGCCACCAAGGGCAAAACCGTCCTTTCGCACCTATTTTGTTAATCATAATTAACACCCTCCAATTCCCGTTATTCTCATAATTCTTAAACACCAATAATCCATATCTCATTACCCTTTAATTCCCAGTAATGCTCTAATCATTAAAATCACCCCGAGACTCATCCCAAGCCCCGAACTTAATCCCATTATGACCAGATCGAACACTTGCATTTCATGATCATCTCATGCCGAAAGGCTCGAACAAATCCACATGTAATGTGATACCATTCATAACTCACCCACATGCACGAAAATACACAATCACGCCCTCAACGGGCCAAATTACCAAAATGCCCTTATAATTATAAATACACCCATATGCATGCATTTACCATCATATTATAATATAATTCACATAAACATGCATATAATCATTTAATATCATAATAAATCAATTATGGCCCTCCCAGCCTCCTAATTAAGATCCTAAACCTTATTAGAAAATTTGGGGCATTACAAGAATCTTTCCCGAGCATTTAGATTTGAGTTCTCAAGCTTAAAACCCTCAATTGGCAATATTCTCTATTTGAGTCTCGACTCTCCTCAGAGGTGTCGCGACCCTCTACAAGTCAGAGAGACTCCCAAGGGATGCGGGCCGCGGCGCGCCCTAACCTGCGCCGCGACGCCTGGGCGTTTCAGCAACACTCTTAGGCCTTCTGGGTTCATGTGGGCCATGGCGCTCAAGAACAGCACCACAACGCGGTCCCGCGAACCCAGTTTTTTCTGCGATTCAAAAATCACAAACCCTTCCCAATCCATCCCTAACTCGATTTCTAACCTATTTTAATCACATAATTTCATCAACAATACAAAACCACCACAAAGCAGTCATCAAAAGCCCTCTAAACACCCTCAAACTCAGAAACAGGACTAAAGTTTTAAACCTAGAAAAACAATTAAAACATGGTTGAAATTCATCAAAAAATAGAGATAGGCTTATGTCAACTGAGAATTCGATTCCCCCCTGAGTTGCTGGTACTCCTAGCTGCCTCCAATCTGTTGGAAATGTGCCCTAAAAGCATATGTAGTAGACATTGTTTTATGAAATAAATAAATTAATTAAATTTGTTATGCATATATTTTATGGACTATATTATTCTGTGATAATATTAAGTGAATATCAGAAAAAATTCCTAAGTTCATATATGTGATCTCAAACATGTATTGGTACGGGAGGATTGTGTGTTGAGATAAATGAATTTGAATAGTTCGTAGTAAAATAAAGTTATGGAATCTTTAGAATAATTACTGCAAGTACGGTCCACTAGTATTATGAATACATGTGATCTAGATCCGGATCACTAGTGTGGTAGGATACTTTAGTTGAGGTGCTTTATATATTAGAGAATATATAGAACTGGACCAGATATGTTTATTAATACTTAGTTAAATACTGTTTCAAAGTATTAATTAAATATATCAACTGATGATCATATACAAATAGATCTTAATCCTGAAGTTACTATGAACTCATGTTTATGTTATATGAGTTCTTTGATTTACTTGTTAGGGTCTGTCAGAATGATCAGGCTAGAAACTTTTGTTTTGGGAACTCATTAATGTAGGTGGCTGGGGACATAGTATACATATATGGAATCTATGCCTTCTCGCAAGAGATTGAATAATGGTTCTCTTAAGGGTTGACTTTTGGGACTGAAAGGTTATTGAGCTCAAATTCATAATTTAGTTATGAATTAACATTCACTAGTAGAGTCAATGGTACTTAAGGAAATAAGAGATAATTAAAAAGGTAAAACGGTAATTTTATTTCTGATTAATTATGAACCATTATTAGAGAGTCAAATTGTATGCAATGATTATATCAATGGACGCTTTATGATTATAAAGTACTCAATAAATGAAATGTCTATAATTACAAGAGTGCAGTCTCATATTTATAGTGGAATAATCATAAGATTAATAAATTAAGATTATTTAATTAAAGAGTTTAATAAATAATCTCAAATTTATTGGAGCTTAGAATTATAGGTTCATAGGTCCCCATAGTGGCTCTATCAACACTGTTCAAGGTAAGAGTTGATATGAAGGGAAAGTAGTTTAAAGACTGTTGACCACAATTTTGGCCAACGACGTGAGAACGTCAAAAACGATAAAGCCTTCAAGAGAAATTAAACGACATAGACAATTTTGAACAGAAAGTAAATAACACACACACAATTTTTATAGTGGTTCAGCCCCAATATGTTGGTAATAGCCTAATCCACTTAGAGATATGATTATTTATCTACACTCAAGATCAGATGAGCCTGTGTCAACTGAGTTTCTTCAGTGTAAATTCTCAGAATACAAAAGAGTTCTCTCAAGAAAAAGCACTCTCTCTCTCTACAAAATTCAAATCAAAACTCCAAATTTCAAAAAGTCCCTTTCTAATCCCATAAGCCATATATTTATAGGCTTACGATCATACATCTGCTATCCCCTAGAATCGGGATATTTCATTATATTTAAATTACAAAAATATTCAAAATGTAACAGAACACCCAATTTGTGGGAAGAATGAGAGATTCCCGCGTATGCCAAGACCGATTATTGTTGAAGCCGTTTCTGGGAATCTTGACGTAGTCTGTTCTACCTGGTTAATGAATATCACCTTCTGGTCGGCCATACCTCTACTGGACAGTTATGCTCTTGACTGGGCAGTCATGCACTCGACTGGGCAGTCATGCACTTAGCTGGCAGGACATGCACTTGGCTGGTAGGACATGGTCATGTCCGTTCGGCCAAGTCCATGCCTGGTCGGACAAAATCATGCCTGGGCAGTCAAGGTCATTCCTGGGCAGACAAGTTTGTGACTGGTCGGACAAGGTCATGCCTGGTCGGTCATGACACTTCTCAAGCTAGTCAAAATTCTTTAATGGCTTACTGAGCTACTCCTAAGCCAAGTCACCCATCCATTCCTTGCCACTTGTCATATTGCCACATCATCATCATATTTAAGAAGAAATTTGTTCTTCAGGCCAAATATGCAATTATATGATAATAGTGATCAATTAATTAATTACAAATTAGTTGTAGTTAACAAAATTAATTAATATTTAATTATTGTATAATTTTCAAAATTATATTAAATAATTAAATTAATTTCGAAATTTAATTAAATAATTAATTATAATTTTCGAAATTATAATAAATTAAATATTTATTTTCGAAAATTTTGGATTTAATTAATTGGTAGAACTAATTAAATATCTTTATTTGAGTGGGAGATAATAATCTGATAAGTTCAAATTGGATTTGAATTTGAAAGATTAATATTTATTCAAATAATTAATTATATTTGATAATTAATTAAAAAGATAATTAATTTGAATTCAAATTTGAATTAGTTATCTGGTTGTTAGATCTTATCTGACAAAGTAATTTGAATAAATAATTAAATAAAAATTGAAAAACCAATTTCCCTAAAAATTAGGAAGCTACACGTTCACACACAGTCCATGGATTGTGTGTGGCGTGTAGGGCATTTTCAGGGATGAGCTTTTTCATTTTTATTTATTTAATTAATTAATTAATGGATAATTCAAAAATTGGTTTTTGGTTTTTTCATTAATAGAATAATTAATTAATTAAAAAGTAAATTATAAAATGGTTACAGATTTATTTTTTAAAAATTTGAAGATTTTCTTTTAAGTATGACTAATCAGAAAATTATTCAGAGAAGAGAGAGAGTGAGTGAGACAACTCTGAAAATTCGCTCTGTGAAAAATAGAACGATAGTTTTCTCTCCCTGAAAATAAAGAACCAATTCTCAGGCCTATTCTCTTGATCTCATGTGTTGAGTACATCAAGTAGAATCACAAATAAACTATCATTCATTCTCTAAGTGCCCACACATTTCTTGAGGTGTAGAAACGCTTTGGAAGATCTTGGTGTGAGTACGTGGGAGCGGCTTGGATAGGAAGATCGTTCTAAATACGAAAAGATAGCAAGGATACTTGATAGGCTTCAAGAGGTATGAATTCTATCCTTATTTTGTTTATGATTAATGTATGTATATTAATGGATCCGCATATTTAAAGGTAGTTTAAATATGTTACAAAATTTTTTTGTTGTACACTGGGCCAACCACACCACCGTTCCGCTGCGTATTAGGAAACTCGTTCCTAACACAATCCTCAATCACAGCCTTAAATCTATCTCAGATCATCACTACATCAAAAGCTCCAATAATCCTCACATTTCCACCCTTTGAGAGGAAACTTAAAAGGAAAGAGAGAGAGAAACAAGAGAGAGAGTTCTGAGAGGTTCTAAAGTATTAAGTCTATCCTCTAGCCTAATGACCAAAATACCCCTTAAGCATAACGTTATCCTTTAATGGCCTCAAGGGCAAAACCGTCATTTGCCACATTTCCTGCTAACCCTCAAGTGGCTCTATAAATTCCCAATTAATCCCGACATACCCAAATAATCACTAAATAATTACCTATTATCCGATGAATCCCGAATACTCACTAAGTTTCCCCAAAATACCCATAGGCTCACTCCGAGCCGGATATTTGACCCCGTTGTGACTATTTCGCTAATTCGCTCACTAGGATCGCCTCGGACCACACATCTCAAATATAATGTTATATAGTGTTAAAAAAAATATTTTTTTTCTTTGTTTTGTTTGAAAAAAAAAATATTGGTGATTTTCATTTTCTAATTATAAGAATTATAATTAAAATTGTTCTTAGTTCTTAGAAAAATATAAATAATTCTTAAGCTTTGTTTTTAATTTTTGAGTTAGTTTTGTTTAATTATAGATTTTTTTTTCTCATTATATGACACTTTTCGATTCTATTTGAATTATTGTGATATTTGGACAAAGTTTATTTAAACATTAAATTCTTTAAATCTAAAAAAAAAAAAAAAAAAAATTGAAAAATCCTAGAATTTGCTTGATCATCTCTTGAGATTTAATTTATTTTTGTTTGCATAAGCTTGTCTAATGTTTACATGATTTGATGTTTTTGTTAAATTTTTATTTTGAAAACAATTTTAACTTTTCAAATTAATTACATAAGCTTTACTTTTATTTGTGATTTTCTTTGAGCTATTTCCATTATGTAATTTTTGAGTTAAACATTTGCCATCATCAATTAAAAAAAAATATGTGTGTTTTTAATTTTTCTTTTGCTCGAGGGCTAGCAAAATATTAAGTTTGGGGTGTGATAACTCTACAAAATAGAGTTATTTTACCAAAAAACTTGATGGACCCAAAACGGGTATGTTTTAAATATTTATACTCGCAAGCGCACGAATCGTATATGGAATATAGTGTTCGTGTAAGCATGAGATTGAACCCAAATGAGTTGTCTAAAATCGAAAAGGAAACTATTTTAAACCAAAATTAATAAATTCTAATCTAGCCCCAAAGATTGATGAGAATTTGTGGCAAGAAAATAAACTAAAAGATAATAATAAAGATATTAAAGACAATATATAAACATAAATTAATAATAGAAATTGTTGACGCCGTTTTTCGTCAACAGTGAAAGAAGAGCACGTAAACGATAACTGAAGATGGCCAATTCAAATAAAACAATATAAACACACGATTTTTACGTGGTTCAGCAGTTAAATCTGCCTAGTCCACGAGTCTTTGTTATTAAACTCAAGATTATCTCCAGGAATTCTTCAAGAATGAATTCTCCAGAGTTTTCTCTCAAGGATCAGAATTTCGGTCCTTTACAATGGTGCATGGCCTCTCTATTTATAGGGAAGGCTGCAGAATACTATCCCACATATTTTGGGTAGTTACTCTTTTTGTATAAATAAAATTAATGGCTTTAAATGCCTATAATTAGATATAAAAGGAAACGTCCCCTGAAGACGTATAACTGACCAAATAATATCCCACGATTCTAGGGGATTTACAATAATAAATGAGGATTACATCTCATATTTATAACACTTGTAGGTATTCAAGGCGGCTATCGCGTATCTCTAAGGCTTTAGCTTCCCAGGTTTCCCATCATCTATCGAGCTAGAAACATCTCCCGAGGCCACATGGCTTTCGAGATCGTACGCGCGTCGAGCTCGGGACTCCTGATCCGAAGTCGTCCCTGAAGATGAGTGTGTTCCCGGAGCTATCTTTCGAGATCATGAATACTTCGAGGTCACCATACTCGAGGTCGTCTATATCCTGCAAGCTCGACATACAATCCTGGAGCATGTTTCCAACCTTATGAGTCCACTGACTTGTGAATCCAACTTTCGAGGTCATAATTAACATAGCTCGAAATCTGGGTGTAACAGAAATCAAGATAGTAAAATAAGATTATTAAGGATTAGAATCCACAAAATATAAATTTAATAATATTTATAAGTACATTGATTCCCAAATTTTAGTGATAGTTAAAATAAATCAAACTATCATTTTCCAAGTAAATTTATAATTTTAAGCACAAATTACTTCTAAAAAGATAAGATTTTTCTTCACTTTTCAAAATTATAATTTCAAAGCATTTAGTGTAAATCAATCTAATGAAATAACAAATAAATCAATGAACATTATTTATAAGGCAAAACAAAATATTTTTGTTCTAAGCATGGATGTGTACAATTTAATGACACATCTTACACAAAGAATATTATGTTTTTGCACTAATGAAGAACAAATTGTAAATATGTGCTAACAATCCAAAATACATGATATTTAAGATGAAAGAAGATATTTGAAGAAGAAAATTCAATAAACTTTGTTACACAAAATGAGAAATCAACATACAAAATAAATACCATCTAGTTATCTTAATAATCTTAAAAAGATTAGAAACTCATAACTAGAATAACAAATACAAACTAAAAATTACTAACATAAATAGGAAAATTTGGAGGATAAACCCCCAAATTTTTCCTCTAAAAATACATAGAAAATAACCAAAAAGAAGAAGAAGATGAAGAGAATAGAGATGTTTTGAAATGTGTAGAATTTTTGGTATGGTAACCTCCCCAAAATTGACACCCTAAATGGTCTTCAAAACTCCATATTTATAGCCAAAATGAGGTATTAAAATAATAAATTTAAATTAATTTAATTAATTATAATATGGCAAATAGGGGTAAATTATAAGGTATAATAATGGTGTTTTGGGGTAAAATGTGTAGAAAGTGGGGTAAAAAGTGGCATTTTTGAATATAGGGGACAAGAGTACAAATTGTGGGCTCAAGGAATTTGAGGCATGCATGGGTGGCTAGGGCAGGTGGCTTATGGTGATGATGGGTTGTGTGGGAGGCTGAGGCGTGGAGGCTTCTTGCTGGGAGGCTGAAGAAGAAACGGCTGGCGGGTGGCCTTGGTGAGCTGCTGGAGGTTGGGTGCTGTGACGCCCCGCATCACTATGGCTGCTTTCTGGAATGACGACTAGCCCTACAAACCAAGACAAGTCTTTCCAGCGTGCTTTGTCCTCACTCGCACACTTCCTGGGAAGAGGAGCAGCCTGTTCAGATACTTGATCAGAAGGATAAAGTCCTCAGGAACAAGACAATACCTTTGGTTAAGGTATTGTGGAGGAACAACAAGGTCGAGGAGGCGACCTGGGAGCTGGAGTCTGATATGCGGAGTCAGTATCCCGAGCTGTTCAGGTAAATTTCGAGGACGAAATTTCTGTAAGGAGGGGATAGTTGTAATGCCCCAGATTCCCTATTATGGTTAATGGCTGGATTAGTAGGCCGGGAGGGCCATAACTGTTTAATTATGCCATTAAATGTGTTTATGCATGTTTATGAGAATTATATTATAATATGATGTTAAATGCGTGCATGTGGGTCCACATTTGTTTACAGGGGTCTTTTGGTAATTTGGCCCGTTGAGGGTACAATTGAATATTTGTTTGTGTGTTAATGATATATTGTGAGACCACATTATAATGTGTATTGGTTCGAGTACTTCAACATGAGACGATCATTGAGCAGGATTTAACGGTTTGGTCATAACAGGTTTGAGCTCGGGGCTCGGGGTGAGTCTCGGGGTGTTATTAATGATTATAGCGTTACCGGGGATTTTAGGGTAACGGGTTATGAATTGTTGATGTTTGAGGATATTGAGATTAGCGGGGATTGGGAAGCGTTAATTATAATTAACGGGTTTAGCGGAATGTACCAATTTTGCTCTTGAGTTGGTTTAAGAGGCTTTGGATGGCACAAGGGTATTTTGGTCTTTTTAGGGAGGATATATATGATGTTTAGTGGCTGTAGAGGGTGGTGGAATAAACAGAACAAAAACAGGGGTTTGCTTCTTCCTTTCCCGTACATCATCTTCTTCACTTTTCCTTTGAGAGTTTTGAGTTCTTGGTGGGAATTCAAGCTAGGGAAACTTAAGGGCTGGATTGGAGACTTTATTTAGCTTGTGAGGACGGTCCAAAACCAGTTCCAAGGTGAGCTTTAGCCACTGGTTTTTATACATGCTCTGTTTTTCATTTTAGTTTTCAATTCATGGTTTTTGATGTGGGAAGTGAGAATCAAAGGGGGTTTTAGTGTTAGTTTGATTGGGGTTTGATGTGAGTGAGCTAAGGGTGTTATTTGGGGGTTTAATTGAGTGTTTGGAGGAGGTTTGGAGTTGGTTTGAAGGGTTAGTTCCAAGGGAAAATGCAGGGGAGAGTTGGCTGGTGCGTGCTGGTTCTTGGCTGTTTTGCGTAATGAGTCGCGGCCTGTCTATGGCGTGCCGCGGCCTATGATGGCTTAAAATGTGAAAATGGCCCTGTCAGGAGGGTGAGCCGCGGCCCATCAGGGCAGATTTAGCCAAAAGCATGTTTTTAGCTTGGGGATTCAAACCTTAGGCCTCGGGGTTGAATCTAGTGCCTAGTTGAGTTATGTTTGATGTCCCGGAGGCTAGATCTTGGTTTGGGAACCCTCAGTTATCATTTTTTATTGATGAATCCTATATTTTGGTTATGACCAGGTGACCGTCAAGGAATTTAAAGGTTGATCGTTCTCAGGGATCGTTCATATAATAATTCTCATTCGAACCAGAGGTAAGAAAACAGTGTATGAATACAGTTGCACCCTGTATAGGTATATGACATGCATGGTTTGATATTGAGGCATGTTGGTTGATTTATGTGGACATGGATTGCATGTTATATGCTAGTGAACGCTGATTACCTGTTTGGGACACTGACTAGTCAGGGACCGACTCTAAAGTCGATGATCACGCATTGAATGGCTCTATGGCATTAATGCGGGACCGACCCTAAGGTCGAAGAACTTATAAGCGCTTGCCTGGTCTACGACCAGATGTCTATAGCCAAGGTATATGACCCCGGTGACCGTTTGTCACGTGGCTAAGGGACGTTGTCCATAGTTTCGACTCTAGAGTCGTGAGGAAGGTTATGTTGGTGACCAATCACCATGCACCTGTCCTGAAGGAACTTATGAAAGAGTCACCTATCAGTTAAGCCCTGGTGACCCTATCGTCACATGGCTAGAGGGAGCGATGCTCATTATTGTGACTTTTGGCTATTGTCACCTATATGTTGGACTGATAGTCCTGAATGGTTATTATGATCGTTGTTGATATTATATCATGTTTTATTATGTTTTCTTGCTGGGCCTTGGCTCATGGGTGCTATGTGGTGCAGGTAAAGGAAAGGAAAAGCTTGGCCAGCCTTGAGTGGAGAGCTTGGGTGATGTGATGTACATACAGGGCCGCTTGACTGCTACGGTCAAGGAGTTCTCAGAGGGACTAGGGGTTTACCCTATTTTTGCCGCTTAGGCCGGCGGGGATTGTAAATTTGAAACTGTAGCGACTCTTTTGTATTATGAACATCTTGTAGACATTTTAAAAGGCTCATGAGCAGTTTATCTACTTAATGAAATGTACCCTTTCCTTTTTATTGGTTTTTCACCTTAACCTGTTAATGGTACCTAGATCATGTTTTTAACCAAAGGACTCGGGTAGCGAGTCAAATTTCCGGTTCACCGTTCACCGTAACTGTTCTGGGGTAACCAGGGCGTTACAGGTGCTGGGGTCCTTTTTGGCCGAACTGGGGTAGGCGGCCCGTGTGGTGTTGCTGCTGAGGAAGGAAACATGCAGGCTGGAGAGCTTCAGGCTAGGCCAGTTGGCCGAAATGGCTGAGACACTTGGCTTGCTGGGCCGAATTAGGCTGTGGGCTTGGAGAAAATGCCACATTTTACTTTCTTTTCCTTGAAATGCCATTTTCCCTTCATTTTTCTTGCTTTTTCAAGAGCAAAAAAATACAACAACTTCTCTACAAAAATAAACATAAATTAAATTAAAACTAAATATTTTCAATAATAAAATATACAACATAAGTTCCATGAAAATATTAATTAAAACTTAATTTATTTAAACATTTAAGCTCAAAATTACATCTTTTTACTTCTAACTTAACAATACTAATTTCAAATAATTAAACTACAACATTTTACAACAAAATAACTATAAAAACACACAAAAATCTATAAAATTAAAATAAACCTAATAAATTCAAAATTACTTAAAAACTTAATAAATCAATTAAAAACTCAAGAATTAAGCAACAATTACCACTCCCTCACGTCATCGGGAGAGGTGATTGGTGCTGCGTATGTTATCGATGGGAGGTGGTTTCCTGCAAGTCACCTGGAAAATCAAAGAAGAAGAAGTCGGAAGGGGAGGAGAGAAAGGACAGAAAGTAGGGAGAGAAAAGAAAAAATTAATGTCTTTTTTACTTAAAAAAAATATATATTTATTCTGAAATCAATTTTATTTATATTCTATTTTAAAATCTATTTTTAACTATTTCATTAATTCTTAACTGAATAAAACTAAGGTATTTTAGTCATATTGAATTTTTTTTTACCAAAATCAGGCTCAAGAGATTATTTTGTTTCATTTTGCAAAACATAAGGTCCAAATTGTCATTTAACAAAACACATGATATGATTAGTAACTTTTGCAAAACACAATGTCCAAAATAGTATTTACCATTTTAGAAAATATAATTTTTTTGGTAGTTGTCGCCCAAATTCATAGAATATACACTTTTTTTTTATAAAAAATCAGCCAAAATAACAACTATAATAAAAAAAAAGTAAAACATATATCACTGTTTTCCTCAATGATATCAACTAAAATTTCTAGAATATATGTTGTTTCCGACAAGCATACCATTTTATACATAAATAAAATCAAAATCTCTTGAACATATTACATACTATTTATTTTTTGTATAATTTGTATGTATTTATGTGCATGTTTGATCTATCTGATAAATCAAATGCCTTTTGGTCATTGTAATTGTAAGTTATGTCAATATTTGTTGTATGAGTTATATTACACCAATGTTGCTTGGTCATCTTTGCTGGAAGCTGCTGATTCTGTAGTTGATTAGACAGACAAAGACGTTCCAAAAGAGAAACCAGCACCTTCAGAAGATCCTGAGGCCAAGGAACTTGAAATGGATGATTGGTTGTTTGAGTTTGCTCAACTTTTCCGCAACCTTGTTAGTATTGATCCTGATGCTCATATTGACTTGCATGAGCTTGGAATGGAGTTGTGTTCAGAGGCACATGAGGAGAGACCGTAGCTAGTGAAGGGGCTCAAAGTTTTTTTTTTATAAGGCAACCTCAATGTTCCAGGAGGTGGCTACCTTGGCCTTTTTCAATTGGGGAAAAGTTCATATGTGTTCAGCTAGGAAGCAAATTCCTTTAGATGAATTTGCTAGAAAAGAAGTAGTGACCACCCAGCTTCAAACAACTTATGACTGGGTTGAGGAAAAATATTCCTTAGCTAGGGAGAAATATACTTCGTTGGTCTTTTGCAGTTGCTAAAAAAATAGATCTTGCAAGTTGGGACTCATCAGAAACATATGTGGGAGAGGTTGGAGGAGCTAAGGGCAAAATAGCTCAAGGATCCGAATGCAGTCAAGAGGGAAGACTTCTGAAAAGAAGAAAAAAACAAGGAATTGGAAATGAAGGTGAGTTCCCTAGAGTAGGTGGTCACTGGTCAAGTTGAGATTTCAAGTGAGGAAGCAACGGAACAAGTAGCGGTGATGAGATCACAAATTCATCTGTTCTAGGGAAATATGCTTTTTGAATGATCCCAAGTAGAGTGTAAACTAGGAATGGGTTTGGAAGAAGAATCTAGATGCTGCTGTTGAGCGGTTTAAACTTGCTGGAGCTTCAGAGAGATATCCAATGGTGATTCTATTGAATACCACAACACGTGAAAACGTAATTACTTTATTGATTACAAAAGTAATTACACCAAGACTTGAATATAATATTTTATCACAACACACTCTAAACACTTACACACTTTGTTTTAGAGCACTCACTTATATAGGACTCACTTTGACTCACTTTTGGGACACTCACTTTGCTACTACCTTGGACACACATTTTGTAGTGCCCCGAATTTTCCGTTGTGTTTAACGGCGTGAACAGTAGGCCGGGAGGGCCATACTTGTTTAATTATGCTGTTAGTTGATTAAATGCATGTATATGTTGATTATATTATGATATGATGTGAAATGCATGCATATGTGTCCATATTTCTTTATACAGGGGTGTGATGGTAATTTGGCCCATTGGGGGTAAATTAATTATTTGTTCACATGTTGGTGATATATCTTGAGACCACATTATGATGTGGGTTTGTTCGAGCCATTTGGCATGAGACGATTAAGGAATGTTGAATATCGGTTTGGTCATAACGGGCTTAAGCTCGGGGCTCGGGGTGAGTCTCGGGGTGTTTTAATGATTAGAATGTTACCGGGTATTAAATGGTAACGGGATGTGAAATATTGGAGTTTGAGAATATTGAGATTAGCGGGAAAAAGGGAAGCGTTAATTATCATTAACGGTGTAGGTGGAAAATGTCAAAATTGCCCTTGAGTGGCTTTAGAAGCTTTATTATGCCTAGGGGTATAATGGTCATTTGGTATATGGATATATATGATGTATGGATGGCTGTAAAATAGAACCCAAAACAGAGTTTGCTTCATCTTCTCCTTCCCGTACATTCATCTCCATAGTTCTCTTCTTTGGAATTTTGAGCTCAAGTGTGGAGCTAAGCTAGGTAATCAAGGGGCTAAGGTTGTGGTTTTAGTTCAGCCATTGGAGAGGGTTCAATACTAAGTTTGAGATAAGCTTTGATCATAACTTTTCTGGTTTTGCCCTGTTTTAATGATAAGTTTCAGCTTGTGTTTTATGGAGGATTGTTGGAATTGATGGAGGTTTTAGGGGGTTGTCTTGGGTTATGATGAGGGAGAGTTTTGAGTGTTGTTTTGGAGGTTTAAATGGGTATTTGAAAGAGGTTTGGGTGGTGTTTAAGTTGGGTTTCAAGGGTTGGTTTCAAGGGTAAACGCAAGGGAGGAAAAACAGGGGTTTTGGCTGAAATGGAGCTTGCGCCGCGGCATGGCAGGGGTGAGCCGCGGCCCTTGGGGGCTGCTGGGTTTAGGCGCCTCTGTCTGAGGGGCGGGCCGCGGCATGGCCAAGGAGGGCCGCGGCCCTTAAGGCATTTTTGGGCAAAGAGAGCTTTTTAGCATGGGGATTCAAGTCTAAGGCCTTGGGGTTGAACCTATTAACCGTTTGGGTAGTGTTTGAGGTCCCGGAGGTTAGGTTTTGGTTTGGAAACCTTTTATTATTCATTTTATTGATGGAATCCCATAATTTGGTTATGATCAGGTAACTGCTAAAGGACCGAAAGGTCGATCGTTCTCAGGGTCACTCTTCTATTTGTTCTTGCTCGAACCGGAGGTAAGAAAACTGCACCCCAAGTGTGACATGCATGGATATTTGTGAGGCATGTTGGTTATGTAATATGGACATGGTTTGAACATGGAATGCTTAGCATATGTTGTTCATTTGAGCATAGCACTGACTAATTAGTCAGGTTTGGCAAAGGGGCTAGTATCAACTGTGAAGCTGTGACTGATTAGTCAGGTTCGGCAGTGGCACTGGGCACTGGTCACGTTGCACTGACTTGTCAGTCAGAATTGGCAAAGGTGTTAGTGTCAGCTGTGAAGCTGTGACTTATTAGTCAGGTTCGGCGGTGATACTGGACACTGGTCACTTAGCGCTGACTTATTAGTCAAGGATGGACTTAGCGTGGTTCACGCAAGCCAATAGAGGTTAGATCTAATCGATTATTAGCATTGAATGACTCAAGGAGAATTAATGCCTGACCGACCCTGGGGGTCGATGAACAAACAGAGCTTGGAGGCTAGTGGCTTACTTAACAGCCACTCTCCCGCTAGAAAAGAGAGCTTGGAGGCTAGTGGCTTACTTAACAGCCACTCTCCCGCTAAAATCATGTGATGTTCATTTGCTTGTTGAAAGCTTTATGTTCAGTATGATTATAATGATAATCATTTGATAATGTTATTGAAAAATGTTATGTTTTCTTGCTGGGCCTTGGCTCATGGGTGCTATGTGGTGCAGGTAAAGGGAAAGAAAAGCTCACCTAGCCTTGAGTGGAGAGCTGATGTGGTGGTGTGTACATATGCGGTCGCTTGACCGCCACGGTCATGGTGTTCTCAGAGGAACTAGGGGGTTTGCCCTATTTTTGCCGCTTAGGTCGGCGGGATTGTAAATTTAAAACTGTAATGACCATTTTGAACTGAGAACCACTTGTAAATGTTTTGTTTTGCTCTGTAGAGCAGCTTGTAATAAAATCTCCATTTCCTTTTTATTGGTTTTATACCTTAACCTGTTAATTACACTTAGAGCACGTTTTTGACCAAAGGACTCAGGTAAAGAGTCAAATTTCCGGTTCACCGTAACTGTTCTGGGATAGCCAGGGCGTTACACATTACATTTGTATTTATAGGCTACAAAGGAAACATCCACATCTTTCTAGAATTTTCTAACTTTATAATTTATTTAACTACTTTCTACATTTTTCTAAATGTTTCTAGAACTTTTTATATTGTCTAATTAGTTATAAGTTTATTCAAGAACTTTCTAGAATGTTCTATGTTCTTCCTAGTATATTCTAGAACATTTTAGAATTCTAGAGCATTCTAGATACGGTAATGACTTTTAACACTCCCCTCCAATACCGAATCTCTAAGCTTCTTCTCGTTTGACGAGGTTTAGTTGAGTTCTGAATTTCGAAAACTTGATTGTGCATAGTCCTTTGGTGAATATGTCAGCAACTTGATCATTGTGTTGATTTGTTGCATCTCTATTTCTTCTTGAAGCACTTTTTCTCTCAGAAATGATAATGCACTTCCATGTGCTTTGTCCTTGCATGAAATACTGAATTTTCTACTAAGCGAATACCAGACTGATGATCACAATAAAGCAGTATTGCATTGTTTGTAGATTGATGTAGATTTGCATTAACCACGTACTTTCCTGAGCTGCCATTGCTGTTGCTCTATATTCTGCTTCAGTGGTTGACAAGGACACCGTTGGTTGCCTTTTGCTACACCAAGATACAGCTCCAGATCCAAGCTTGAATGCATACCCAGTAGTTGATCGACGGGTATCATGATCTTCAGCATAATCAGCATCATAGTATCCAACTATCTTAACCTCATCACCTTTCTTATAAAAGAGACTATAGTCAATGGTATCTTTGACATACCTTAGCATTCGTCGCACTGCTTCCAAATGAGGTTTCTTTGGGTGTTGCATATACCGACTTGCTACACCAACTGCATACGAGATATCTGGTCGAGTCAATGTTAGATAAAATTAGACTACCAACCAGTTGTCGGTACATTGCTCCATCTTGCAAGTCCTTCCCTTCATGCGCGCATAACTTGGCATTAGCTTCCATAGGTGTTGAGATGGGTTTGCACTCGAGCATTCCAAACCGTACTTTTGTTGACAGAGAAATAAACCTTCCTTAGTTCAATCAACTTCTAATCCAAAGAAGTGTTTCAATTCTCCAAGTTCCTTCATTTGAAAGCGAGCTGACAAGTTCTCCTTTGTTTGGCAAATTTCTGCTTCATCATCGCTAGTGATGATAAGGTCATCAACATATACCAAAACAACTGCGATCTTTGCTTCCTTTACTTTAACAAATAAGCTTGAATCTGCATGTGCCATGACATATCCACTCTCTACTAAGAACTCAGCAATCTTGCCATACCATGCTCTTGGAGCCTGCTTCAATCCATAGAGCGCCTTTTTCAGTTTACAAACATACTCAGGATGAACTTTATCCTCAAATCCTCTTGGTTGAACCATGTATATTTCTCGATCTAGCTCTCCATGTAGAAAGGCGTTCTTCACATCCATCTGCCATAGTCTCCAGTCTTTACATGCCACAAGCGCCAGCAGGACTCGTACTGTTGTAATCTTGACAACTGGGCTGAACGTCTCATCATAGTCTAGCCCATATTGTTGAGAGAATCCACAAGCTACTAACCGGGCTTTAGATCTCTCAATCAATCCATTAAGACGAGTTTTTACCTTGTATACCCATTGCAGGAAATGGGTTTTACTTCCTTTGGCTTTGGCACCAGCTCCCAAGTTTGAGTATTCTCTACTGCACTTATCTCTTCTTTCATAGCTTCTATCCATTTGATATTCTGGGACGCTTCTTCATATGTATCTGGTTCTCTAAACTTTTCTTCTTCGGCTACAGCAGCATTGGCATACTTAAGATTCAACTTCCGTGCTCTTGTTGATCTCTGAGGTTGTGGGCTTACGTCTTCAGGTTGAATATCACTTGCATCATCTGCTGCTCTTTGATGCACTCTTGTTTGCCAGGGACTTTGTGTTGCCTCTTCGTTGTCTTCCTCACTTTGTTTTTCTTCATCCATTTCTGGAGTCGAATGTAGCTCAACAATTTGCTCCCCCATCTTCTTTTGCAAATTGTCTTCTATTTCTTTAGAATCTGGCAACTCTTTCTTTTGTGGTGACCACCATGATGAGGCTTCATCAAATACCACATTCCTTGACGTATAACATTTTCCAGTATTAGGATCGCAGCACTTCCACCCTTTCCTTTGGCTATCGTATCCCACAAGGATACATCAAATTGCCTTCTTGTTAAATTTGCTACGTAGATGACTTGGAACGAACACGTAGCATACACAGTCAAACACTCGAAAGTGACTTACTGCAGGTTTACAACCCCACAGTTTCTCAAAGGGTGAAACGAACCCTAACTTTGCTTGGGGGAGTCTATTGATCACATGAGCTGCTGTCTTCATACCTTCTGCCCAAAATCTTCCTGGAACATTCTTCACATGTAGCATGCTTCGACATGTCTCTGCAAGGTGTCGATTCTTCCTCTCAGCTACTCCATTCTGTTGTGGTGTATTGGCACATGTGAATTGATGGCGTATGCGGCACTCTTGTAGGTACTGAGAAAATTCATCTGATGTGTATTCACCGCCTGATAAGGTCATTTTTGTATTAATATTTGTTAAGTTTTTCTATGCTTGGATGGTGTTATGATAGCATTTTTAATAGTTTTAACTAAGTTTCATGATTCTACAACATATTTTCTACGTTGCGTTTTATGATGATAAATTTGACATTTTGATGGCATTTTGATGGCAAGTGTAGTTAAAATAAAGTTTTAGGATTATTCAAAGCTTTCGGGATTGAAATGTGGAAGTGGTGGCAACGTGGAAGCTATCTGTTGATTGCGTTTTTAGCTAACGACGTGAGAACGTGACTGCGTTTTTAGCCAACGACGTGAGAACGTCAAAAACGACAAACCTTCAAGAGAATTTAAATCACACAGACGGTTTAAACAGGAAAAGTAAATAACACAAGAGATTTTATAGTGGTTCAGCCCCGATTGTCGGTAATAGCCTAATCCACTTAGAGTTGTGATTTATAGATCTGTACTCAAGATCAGATGGACTGAGCCAACTGAGTTTCTTCAGTACAGATTGCAAAAATACAAGAGTTCTCTCTTATTTCAGCACTTTCTCTCTCTAGAATACTAAGACCCAATTTTCTCTCTCTAGAAAGAAGAAGCAGAAGAAGCCCCTCTCTCATCCCATAAGCCCTCTATTTATAGGCTTAGGGTCATACAACTGATATCCCTTAGAACCGGGATATTTTATTATATTTAAATTACAAAGAAACATTCAAAATTCAAAATGTAACAAATCCCCTATTTGTGGGAAGAATGAGAGATTCCCGGGTGCCTAGACCAATTCTTGACGTAGTCTCACATGCATGTTGGTTACTCCTTCAAGCTTTCCTTGGTTCAAAGTGATGTATGCATGGCTCTCCTCAGACCAAAGCCATGCGTGCTTGGCTCTCCTTGGACCAAGGTGGTCCGAGGCATCCTCCTCTTGCCTTCTCCTCGGACCAAGGTGGTCCGAGGCATCCTCCTTGGCATCTCACCTTGGACAAGTCTGAGGCAATCTCCTTGGACTTCTCCTCGGTCCAAGGTCCCTTGGTCTCTCTTCGGACCACATCCTTGGGGTCTCCTAGGACCACTCTCTTGGGGTCTCCTCGGATGCACTCTCCTTAGCTCTCCTAGGAGGCACTCTCCATAGCTCTCCTAGGATGCATTCTCCTTAGCCTCCTAGGATGCATTCTCCTTAGCCTCCTAGGACGCACTTGGCTTGGTTATGACATCTTTCAAGCAGTCCAAATTCTTTGTCAGTCTACCGGGTCACTTTATCACAACTCTAAGGAGTGAATGTATTTATTGACTATTTAATGTGTCTTTTACAGACCATGTACTGCCATTTGTCACCTCTATTGCCACGTCATCGATCTCCAATTTTTGGGTATAACACTATCTAAGATCAAGAATTGAAGAAATTGGAGGTAGGCCGCGGCACTTTAAATGGAAATTGCACTTTCAGAATTTTTTCTTCCAGACAGGTCGCTGCGCATAAAACTCAGGCCGCTGCGCGTAATTTCCAAGCCGCTGCCTGAGGGACAGATTTAGGCACATATTTTGTTCTAGGCCGCGGCTCGCGACGTCGTTTTCAGATTTTTTATTACTTTTTAATTAGAATTTAATTGAGACTATAAAGGTTGATTAGGGATAATTTGAGAGGGATCTTTTTTTATGATGGTTTTGAGAGAAAAAGAGACTCAGAAGGGGCTGAAGAGAAGACTACAACAATCTTGTTCATCCATCTAGTTTCTTTTCTTCCCTTAACCTCTATAATCTTAATTGTAATTATGTTTGTGATTATGATTACTATTATGGAGTAGATTCTTTTTAGGTTAAGGGTTAATTCAAAACCCAAGACATGAATTCTTGATTATTGATAATGAATATTGTTCTTCAATTTATCTCAATATTAGATTGTTTCTATTTTTCCAATTGAATGTTATGAATCTTGTAATTTCTTGTTAGGTGGCCAACTAATTAAGGTTTTACATTGTTCAATTGTCATCTTAGAATTACTACTCACCTAATAGTTTAGGATTCTAAGTGTATGTGATAAATTACAATTGATAGTTATGTCAAAAGAATTGTTGATTGTGATGAAAAATAGAACCTAGGTTAAATGAATTATATGCTTCATTAATTTATTGCCTAGATTAACTTATTTCCATAGGACTTAATGCTTTATCTAAGTTAAATAGATTGTATGCTTCATAGATTTATTGCTTAGATAAAAGGGTTAATTATTGAGCGCTTTGCCTTGATTACTTATAATAGGGAGACTGGGATAATTGACTGCTTCAGCATTATCTGCGGGGTTAATAGTTTAATTGGGAAATTGGAATAATATTTATTATTAGTGATTAGGAATGATTGTCGAGGGTGGAGATTAACCTTTAACTGCTTCTTAATATCGTAATATCCATTTTTAATTGCTTTCTAGTATATGTTATTTAATTTTAAGTTAAAAAATCAAAATCCCCTTTTAAGTTTTAGTGTTAATTCTTGAATAATAAAGTGAACAATAGTCCTCGTGGGTTCAACCTGTGCTTGCTATTATACTGAAATAATTAGAAGTATTGAAAGAAAAATCATTGTTAAATTTCTGTGGTATACGACAGCCATCACCGCCATTGTCCGTTCGCAGACATTGAATTTTCTTGCCAACTTCTCCTTCGACTATTTCTTTGAATTCTTTAAATTTTGAAAAAGTTTCGGACTTTTCTTTTATAAAGAACACCCATACGTACCATGAGAACTAGCTCCGGTGCTTTGGCTTTGAACTTTGAGTCTTCATACGGTGATTGATGTGCCTTACCGTATTGGCAGCCAGCACATACAGTCTCTGTTCTAACTTCAAGTTGAGGAAGACCCTTCAGCATAAATTTCTTCATCATCACCTTGAGTTTATGATAGCTAACATGCCCTAGCCTTGCATGCCGCAAATCTGTTGTTTCGTTCTTTCGAGTCTTGTCTACATAAGCAGACTCTGCTGACATTACATAGACAGATTCTAAACGTCGCCCTTTCATCATTGGTGTTCCAGAAATCTTAAGGTCTTGATATATCTTGACATCATGAGGATTGAATACGATATGGTGTCCTGATGTCGTAAGTTGCGCTATTGACAGTAAGTTTTTCTTCATTCCAGGTACATGGTAGACATCCTGGAGTGATACTTCTTGTGTACTGAATCGTGGCACTATTTTTGTTTTATCGATATGGGTAATCGGTAATCTTGAGTTGTTGGCTGTCACTACCACACGACCATCTTTGTACTCGGTCATGCTTTGCAACTTCTCTTTGTCCCCTGTCATATGATTTGAGCAACCAGAGTCGATTATCCAATCATTATTGTAGTCGATTGGTCCAGGAACAGTAACTGCCAGTGCTAATTCTCCTTCCTCCACAGTGAAAGATGCTTCAGCATCCCATTCTTCATCACTTGCTCGTCCTGCATTTGACGTGACTGCATTGCCCTCTGCTATTTTCTTCTTGGACCAACAATTTTTAGCAATGTGGCCCTTCTTCCCACAGTTATAGCATTTACCATCATATCTATTGTTACTCTTAAATTGGACACCCCGGTTGTATTTCTTTTGAGCTCCCCCTGTTTGGGAGCTTCCATGATGACCATCTTTGTCATCATATCTTCTAGAACCTTTGCTAGAACTTGGTCGGGGTCGACCTTTCTTATTACTACTAAAGAGTGCTTCTTCGTCACTCTTTATCGAGACTCCAGATAATTGCTTAGCCAACGCTTCTTGGTCAGCTAGCAAGTTTTCTAATTCAGTAAGAGAAGGTTGGCTTGGCCAACCTTGTATTGCGGCAATGAAACTTCTATATTCAGCTTTTAATCCATGAATAATAATTCTTCTAATTCTAGAGTCTGACTTACCAGCAGTAGAGTCTAATGCAGAGATTTCGCGACAAAGAGATTTAATCTTGGTAAAGTATTGGCTTATCGTCATGTCGCGTTGTGTGATAGAGAGAAGCTCGTTCTCTAGAAGTTGCAATCTCACATCATTCTTCTTTGTGAATAATGATGCGAAAGTATCCCACGCTTCCTTCGGTATCTTCGATTCCCTGATGTGCTACAACATTTCATCTTCAACTGTGGTCCGAATAGCAAACAATGATTTTCCAGCTTTAATCTTCCATTTCTTTAGAGCAGCTGCATCCTCTGGTTATGTGAACTCGTTGCCTTTAACGATCTCCCACAAGTCTTGGCCTTGGAGATATGCCTCCATATGCAACGACCACGTGTTGTAATTTTGACAGTTAAGTTTCTTAATTCCACCGACCACTTGAAGGTCACCCATCGTGGCTTGGCAAAAATTCTATCTTTTCCAAGCAAGCTTGATTTTGACAACAAACTTTGTAGTACTAAACCACACACGATCTCTCAAAGAAACTTAACAAAAAATTGAAAAGCTCTCTCAATGACAATCTCAAGAAATCTTTTATGATGTGGAAGTTCAGTCAAAGCTGCAACCACAGAGCATACTCAGGATTTCAAAAGATCTCACAACCTTAGCTCTTGATACCAATTGTTGAACACCACAACACGTGAAAACGTAATTACTTCATTGATTACAAAAGTAATTACACCAAGACTTGAATACAATATTTTATCACAACACACTCTAAACACTTACACACTTTGTTTTAGAGCACTCACTTTTGGGACACTCACTTTGCTACTACCTTGGACACACATTACATTTGTATTTATAGGCTACAAAGAAAACATCCACATCTTTCTAGAATTTTCTAACTTTATAATTTATTTAACTACTTTCTACATTTTTCTAAATGTTTCTAGAACTTTATATATTGTCTAATTAGTTCTAAGTTTATTCAAGAACTTTCTAGAATGTTCTATGTTCTTCTTAGTATATTCTAGAACATTCTAGAATTCTAAAGCATTCTAGATACGGTAATGACTTTTAACAAATTCAGCTGAAAAAGGCAAAAAGGTGCATAATCTAAATGGTGTTGATGAACCAAAAAAATAACGAGTATAGCAATCAAGTGTGATAACTTTCATGAAATAACTTATATATTTCTTGTTAATCGTGAGTGAAGTGAAAATTGTGATAGTTTAATTGTTTGACAAGCACAATAAACAACAATATTGTTCAATGGAGCTTTGAACTAGATACATACTGTTGGGGAATGATTTTCCCCAATAAACTTGGAGATATAAATCATGCATAACCTATGGTTTTATTGAGAGAAGAAGAGCTCCGAATGAGCTCATTGCAGAGTAGAGCTCCAAATGAGCACATCGAAGAGCATAGCTCAGAAGAGAACTCATAGAAAAACAGAGCCCATAATTAACTCATCAAAGAAAAGAGCTAGCAAGAGCTTATTCATAGAGTAGAATACGACAGAGCTTGTTTAGATTGATGAGCTATGAGCTCAATGTGATTGCACAAATTGATGAGCACTGAGCACAATGTGATTGCATAGATTGATAATCTGTGAGTTCAATGTGATTGAATAGATTAATGAGATTTGAGCCCAATGTGATTAAACATATTGATAAGCTATGAGCTCAAAGTAGATGGACCGCGCGAAGAGTTTTAAGTATGAAATTGAGCGAAAGGATCGATGAGCATCTGGGCTCATGATGTGAAGATGAGAAAATGGCAAGAGGAAAGTTAGTAAAGTTAGACACGTGGATCAATCGCGATAAGCTTCTCTAACTTTATTCTTTGTCATTTATCTATAAATAGTATAAGAGAGACCAAATTTTGGGACCTTGGACTTTAGTTCAATTAAAGTTCGGATACATTGTGGATTAAGAGAGAGAGAGAGAGAGAGAGAGAGAGAGCATTATGCTAACTTAAGCATCATAGCGTCATACACCCCTCTTTGTTCTCTCCACTCATTCCATTGAAGAGCACATTTATGGCATTGGTTCTGCTAATAAAATGTGTAAGTTATTGGTAATCTACATCAACGATGGACCAATCACAGATCCATAAACATGTGAAATTAATTAAATGATTCGGGAGAAGATTTTGACCCAAACACATACCTCTTAAACTTGAATGATAGAAATATTTGGGAGATCTCCATAATCTGCTAAACAAAATCACAAACGTGCTAGGAAACCTTTGAACACTACTCTCATAGCAAAAACGCCCATCTTACCTTAGCATTCAACACAAGGGTGTTAAACCCATTTTGTAAGAACATAAATGGGCTTTTTGGGCCTTGATACCCAAAGAGAGAGTGATAGTTATCTTGGCCCATTGGACTAGCGACAAGACATTGAGAACGTGTCCATAGCCCCGACCTATTAGTAGGTTATGTCTATACTATTATGACACAACTAAAATACCATACAATACCAAAATATTCAGTTATATCTACATTTTATAAATGAGATGTGTGAACAATGCTTAATTATATAATTCCATATAAAAATCTAACAAATAGGAAATGAATTTTCTCAACTAAATACTAGAATATTGAAATTCTTTTCGTTTGGTTCGTATTTAAAATCGGGTACCAAATATGATATTGTGTACTCGAAAGATTTTGCATTTTTTTCTTTACTTTGGGATAGAAGTTTTCGTAAACTTGTTGGTATATTTTGTGTAGAAGTTCATAGTTAGTTGAGCATTTGTTTGTTTGATTATTTTATTTATGAACAAGATCTCATTAGTCATAATGCTAACCAGTTATGTAGATGATATCATTGGTGGCGAGCTTCTTATTAGAAAACTGATGGCTTTAGATATATAGATCATAGGCGCTCTACACTAATGAGTAAAATCTTTTCTTTTTTTTTTTTAAAAAAAAAGAAAAGAAAAAACATTACAAAGTAACCCATTTGCATAACTAAATCTAAAAGTTCAGAATTGACATTTTCGTCTCTTCTTTTGAGCCTTTTTTCACCATCTTTTGTTTACCAACTGTGCAATAGGTTCAATAATAAATAAAAGTAATTCCTCAAGCACTGCTAGAACTGCTAGAAGTAGACTCTTTATATGATAAAGTATAAACAAAGGAAAGCGACTGTTAGACATGAAATGCAATAATCTTTATCAATTAGCTCTAATGGAGCCTATGAAATGAGTTTTCTTTATCTCAGGAAAGCGAAGAACAGTCTGGCCTCTGATTATACATTATCTTACTCCACTCGCCTACAATGACGTTAGGCTTTATCTTTCTTTACCAATGATCATTATAACAACATGTGCCGTCATCTTTGATAGTACACCAACTTAATGTACCACTAAACAATTCGTTTTATTTTGAGTTTTGTTAATAAAATATAACTCTATTAACACATGAACAACACCTTGTGCTTCCAGCTTTAGTATTTTGGTAATTATTTTTAGCCACTTGGTCTGTCCGAGACGTAAGGCGTAGACTATCTTTTGAAGATTCTCACCAGCTGTGTATATATCTTTGTCGGATTTTCTATGCAATTGGATGAGGCAACAGAAAAAGCATGTAACAAGTGTAGTTATAGTAGAGAAGTTTTTTTTTTTCCTCGATACTACACAAAAGTGGAAAATTCTGATTGCAATAAGCTTCCATTCAGTTCATCTTATCATCTACATCCTAAAAAGATACTCGATCAAAGGCTAAGACGTGGTTTGTTCCTAAACCACCTACAATCTTCCCTTTAAACACATACAAATATTTTTATATGTAAAAAGTTGAACCCCATCATTATATTCTTGGTTTTAATCTCACCTAATCAATATGTGGATAAAATAATTCTCAATTTTTTACAATCAAACTACTATATATGGTCCGTGTATGTAGTAGTTAACTTTAAAAACTCACCTCACCTCCCAGAAAAGATCCATTTATTTTTTGGGAGATCTTTGCCTATGCCAATAGCAAGTGGTAGTTCTGTCCTTTGAAGATTAACAAGTACAATTTTAAAGCTGTAATGTGAAATGTGTACCAAAAAAAAAACCAAGTTTTTCATTGTGATTCCTTTATTTTATTTAGCTATCTTCACTAGTCCTAATCATCTATAGCCTTCCCGGACCACTTTAAGCTGCTTTACATATTCACCAGCAGATTTTGAAAAGCATGCCACCTAATTTACTAATATACTACTATCCTTATAGAGGGGAATTATTGAAGGTCCACTTAAGCACCACAATCACTAGTATCTCGATTAACCACACAAAAGTTTCTCTAATTACCTTCTTAATTATCTTAACTATTCTTATAAACAACACCATAATTAGTAATTAAACATATGTTGTTAAACACAAGACACAATCATGCTTAACGTGACCCACTTGCCAATTCTGCATAAATGATTATTTTGGTAACATAATATCCCTTCACAGCTTCAAATTAGTGTCCGTAAAGGGAAAAAATGAAAGCTTCCTCTCTAAGGCAACACAAGAAAAAGCAAGATCAGCTTCAGCAGATCAGATCAAGAGGATGCAGCAGAGCTTTGTGTTGTAGTTGCAGGCTTAGTGTTTCATCTTCCGAGGAAGCTGAGAGCACCAGTTCGGATCGGTTCGCATCGGTTTCGAGCCTGGCTCACGCCATGGTCCAGGAAAGGTTGGAGCAGATGATCAGAGAAAGACAGGAAGTGAAGACTATCAATAGTAACGTTGCAGAGAGAAGAAGGCAAAGAGTAAGTAGTAGTAGTGATCAAGGGACTAGTACAAAGTTCGTTTTAATGGTGGCCATGGAGAAGTGTTCTTATGATATTAGAGAGGATTTTAGAGAATCCATGGTGGAGATGATTATGGCCAATCGGATTGGAGAGCCTAAGGATCTTCGCAGTCTCTTAAACTATTATGTTTCCATGAATTCGGATGAATATCATGGTATAATATTGGAGGTCTTCCATGAAGTTTGCTCCCGTTTGTTTTTATCTTGTAAAGGCCATTATTGATAATCAATATCAAAATGATAATGTAATGAGATCATTCGTCTCTCTGTCTCTGTCTCTATATGTATATGTATGCGTCCAGGAGCATTTTTTTCTTCGCTATTGTCCTCTTGAATCAGCTTAGAATTGTGACTCATGACTTATAACTCAATTTTTCTTGCTTTACATTTTTGGTAAAACAGAGTCCTTACAAAGAGCAGAGTTTTGCCTAGTGAAATTTTATTCCAACGGTACAAGTAACTTTTTGCCTCTTGATTTTTTACAAGAAAGGAATGCAATGTAATCAGGCAAAAATAGAAAATTAAGATGTTATTTCAACACGATATGAGATGGTATCTCATAATCAGTTAGTTATACTCTATAATACTTATTAAATACAAATAAATGAGAGATAATATTAAATTACACCAATAATAATATACTACTTAGTTACCGATTAGCAATTCTAAAAAATTAACCCTTATTATAAGGTACAAATGGTTGGAAACTCCTCATAATCGAAGTGAATTTCTTGCCCGCATTTCCTCCCCAATAAAAATCAACTCTCGCAAATTACCTCTCTTCACTCTCGCACCAATAACGTTGGTATATACCATTTTCGTTAGTTTCAGGTCATTTTGTACTGAGATGATAGAATGTAAATACATAGATAGTAAATAATAGTTTACATAAAATATTTTTTAAAAAAATAAGTATGACGTGACCTTTTCTTTTTGGGACTAAGACAAGCACGTAATCACTCTTTAAGTAAATTATGGTGGCACGTGACTTCTATAATCACGACACTAAAATTTGGACAAATTGTTATTTTTCCGAATTATAAAACTTTTAGACTTTTGTCTGTTCCATTTAAAATGGTAAAGATTTGTTGATGTAACAGTAAAAAAAATATTTAAATATATTTTTTATTAATTAATTAATTTTAAATTAAAAAAATAAATAAGTATTATTTAAAAAATAAAAAATGATTTTTAAATTTATGAAATTATATAAATAAAAAACTCAATAAGCATAATTTTTTTAATCCAAATATAATTTTTAAAAATTAAAATCAATATTTCTAAAATAAATTAAATTAAAAACTCAACCAAGCATATATTTCAAAGGTAAATAATCAAATACATTTAGAAAATAATCAAGCAAAAAATTAAAGATTTTACTTTAGTTTAGTTCAAAGTATATTTTAGTTTAGAAATATTGATTTTATTTTATTTTTAAATTATGTTTGGATTAAAAATGATTTATGTTTATTAATTTTTTATTTATTGGATTTTATATATTTAATAAATTGATAAATTAGTTTTTATTAATTTTTTATTTTTAAATTTATTTATTTTTTAATTTAATTTTCTTTAACTAACACATTAGCAAACCATTACTATTTTAGACAAAAGCTTGAAAAGTGTACAAATCATTTGTATAATTCGAATGTATTTTTTATAAGAAAAAATTTAAGTGGCAAAAGTCTACTAATACTCGGAGAAAAAACATTTTGTCCTAAATTTTTTTACCATACAATCAGTAATTCATTAATACGGTAGAAATAGAACAAAGCCATTAGAATAGCTATAAAAACACAAGAGATATGTCAGTCATTCCTCTGAAGTGATGGTGCATAGAGAAAATGTACAGATTTGGGTTACAGGAAATAATGGAAATGGGAGAGTTGGATCATGAGAAGGTAAGACAGAGTAGGGTTTTAGTTAGTCTCTATTTACCACTTCTCGTTTTATTTACAATAAAAAATATTTTATTTATTAAATAATTTTTATCCAAAAAGCACAACCCAAGCTATGGCCACCATTCTATACGCATACACCATTAAAATAGTGTTGCTAATGGGTATAAAAAATTGACATATTGATATTTGGGAAATCTAATATCAATGGCTGCATATTTGTATTTAATAAGAATTATAGAATATTAATAACTATCCATAAAATACTAAATAACAATATTCTTTTTAATAAAATGTTAGGTGGTGCACATGTGCTTTAAAGAGTGATTGATGTAAGTTAATTTTGGTCCCATTTATTTTATTTTAAATTTGAATGTGTGGACTCAATATTAAAATATTAAAATATGCACTAATATCATATTGTTACAACACTCTTTCTAATAAAAATTAATTCAAAGAGTTACAATCCTTACTATATATGGCTTTTGAGCAACTCTAATCTCCAACAACAAGACCTCAACTTGGTTAACCAGCTAGCTGTATATAAAATTTGAAGAAACTCTTGAAATTATGAATAATATTTTTTATTTAAAAAATATATGAGGAACTAATAGAGACTATGACTATGGCCACAATTAAAAACTATTAGTTTTTAAAATCAAATAAAATATATTTATATGTAAATATATGAAGGGATGAAAATTATCTCAAAGAGTCTTAGACATTATACAACGAGGAAGCGTATACGAGGGAAGGATTGTCTTAATAAACTTGAGGGAGGATCTCATAGTATCCATGAAGGCAAGATAAAGCGGGAACTGCAAGAGCGCAAACACCGTGACGGGAAGGAAGGCAACTGTATAAATAATACTCCTAGTCCAGCTCTTCTTCAAGCGAACGATCAGAATAATGGTGGCTGCAAAAGCAAGCATCGTCACAGCCACCGAAAAGAAGAGGAATGTGAAAGCCAGAATGAGTTTTCGAGGGAGAGTGCGGTGGAAATCTTGGAGATGAAATGGGGAGGTGAGGATAGAGAGGAACATAACCACGGAGGTCAAGGAGCTGGCCAGGGAGAGCACGTCCATTACGGTGAAAACCAAGAAGAAAGGGTCTGTTAGGAGGATTGGTATCCCTGTGTCGTCGTCCGAACCACCAGGTACGGTGTAGGCCGCGGCGAAGGCAACAGTGGCTATGAGGACAGCCACGGTGGAGCATGACTCTGAGGTTCGCTTTAGCCATTCCTGTGCTTCTTTGAACAAGCTCTCGTGGGTTCTGCTGAAGAGCTCTTCGGCTGTCTCGCTTTTATTACCATAGTGGCTCTTGTGCATTTCGTAGTGGGGAGGAATAATCTTGCGGACACGCTGCCAACATTTAAGCATTATGTATATTAGTTAATTATATGTACATAGACTATTGTGTTAGCTTATTGCATTATTCTTATCTTAGATCGATAGTTCTCGCATAACATTAGCCTTATATTCTCACAGTAGCATGATTCTCACGCTCTGTTTTTACTATATATAATTTCATGCACATTATCATGTTTATACCATTTATATATATAATCATTAAAATTTATGAAAATAGTTGCTCATTTAATTTCCAATTCAGTTACTAACTCTTTCATTGACTTTTTCTACATAGTATCAGAGTCATATCAATCATTTTTTTTCCTTCTCACAAAACCTTACCAGAAAAGAGTTTGTAATTTAATTGTATTGAATGATCAAGTATTTTAATAAACTTATTAGATATGGCTAATTATAAATCTATACAAAAATAGTGTAGAATATATATATTTTCTGAGAAGAAAATAAAACTAAGGCAAATGTGATGACTATCGAACATAATAATAATAATAATAATAATAATAATAGATGTGTCGGTAATAAAAGAAAGGTTGTTCTTTTACCTTGAACCAATGCAACTCCTCTTGCAATTGGAGAGCGGGACCAGGGAGAGTGCCGCCGGTGTAATACATCATGACCCCGACGTGGTGCAAGATTGTGTAGCCATTAACATCAATCCTCCGAACCAACCTGGACATTGGAAATTGCATCCTCTTAACTAAACGAAATATCTCCAGCTTCCGGTGCTTAATTGCCACATGCAATATGTTCTGCCCCATATCACTTACGTGCTCCACCGCCTGAGGATACACTCTAAGTATCTCCGTCACAATCTCAACTATACCGTTATTTGTTGCGATGAGCAGTGAGGTTGGAGGAGGATACGACGAAGCTTTCTTCGCTTTTTGGGTTTTCTTGTTATTAGCAGATTCGCTACTAATACCACTGATCTCATTTGTTGGGTTGGGGAGGCCTCCTCCAATTGGATATCCCTTTATGTCTTTTACGTAATTACCGCTATCTACGGCTTTAAGATTTGGTGGTACCAAGGGGTCTAATTGATATGTTGTGGTTGTTATCTCTTTTAGATGAAGATGATCAGTAGTAGTAGTAGTAGTAGTAGTAGTTTGACGTGAGTTCTGTTCTTTTCTTCTCTGGTTTGACTGGCCTTCAGTAGCAGCATGACTTTGAACAGAAGTGGTGGTTCTATTGTCATTATTATCTTCCTCGGACCAACCTTTCTCCATGCCAATGGAAATCTTGCCCATATTGCTGTCCTCATTATTGGACCTAGATACCTCCCACGAAGTGTCTTTTTCTATAAGCAACTTGGCTAGTCTCTGAGCTGATTCGTGCTTTTTCTTTTCACTGTAAATATCTCCCATCATAGGCCATCCTATTCCAAATGCAAAATTATCATATAAATTCATATATGAGGGTATGGATAGAATTAATGAGGGACAGATCAGTACTATTACATTACGTACCTTTACAAAGTTTTCCCCAAATCCGTACATTAATCTTGTTCAGAGCTGCAGGAATTAAACCGAACTTTTGAAGAAGGAATTAATAAGAAATATTTTCAAAGGAACAAGAATTATTCCACACTTTTCAAAGATTTTTTTTTTTTGATGAATCTTTTCAAAGAATTTTCCTATATATATATATATAAAATTGTATGATGATCAACGTTGATTAATGTTATGCTAGATCTACAAATTTAACGTACGTACCAAATCGACAAAGTTGCATGAAACGAGTTATACTACTTGTTGGAGACAAATTATTGCCCTTTTTGCCTTCACGACGTAATACTTCTTGATCATCACTACTCGGCATACCTAAACAAATTGATAAGATAAGATTATTTCATTTCTGTAACTATATAGTGAGACACCAAACCAAAATATAACTACCATACAATATCTGGACAATTAAGGGCATTAAAGATCAACCATACGTACAATAGTATAACAATCTCTTTAGTAATCCAAGGTTTCTTCCACTCTTGAATGCTGAAGGGTTGCTTGAAAGTAGCTGAAGACCTATCATCCCAGATTCGTCTTTTTTATTCACCAAATCAGGGTACCTCTTAGCTATGTCAAACGCAAGATCTGTACTCGATTTACCAAAGAAGTTATATATATAACATGATTTTATTGATGACAAAGTATATATATATATATGTGTGTGTGTGTGTGTGTGTGTAGTGATCTATAATTAATAATATTAAAATAGCCGAAATATTATACGCACCAAAAAACTCAGCAAGAATCGAGATATGGAGAATTGTAGTGGAATCACAAGCCCTGGAGAGATGAAATTCCGGAACATTTGGATTCTTTTTATCGACCTCATCAGCTAGCAGGCCAAACATTTGCGCCTGGCCATGATGTGCGGCTCTAAAGAGAGGGCTTTCACCAAGATTGTTAGGAATGACAAGCAGATTGGGAGCCATGCTCATCATTTCCGTGGCGAGATCCATCATGTCGGTGGCGGCAACCTCGTGAAGAACTGTGTCTCCATGGGCGTTCCTAGTGGTGAGCGTTTCATCACCGCCACCACCACCTCTTTTTATGGCATTCAATATTTCTTTGGCAATGGTTTTGCGCCCCATGTATATGGCTATGTGCAAAAGGGAGTCTTGGGACACCGTCAAGGGGCGTGAAGGGGCTAATGATGATGGAGTACTATCTGTGTAGAGTTGTTTAAATTTCTCTTCGTCTCCTTTCATTACACTCTCGTACTAGTGTTTGAAAGACGCAAAATCACTAGGGGATATTCTATCCATTATCTTCTGAGAGAGAGAGAAGAGTACCTACTATTATATATATATGAGACTTGTACTGTTTAGTTTTTTATCTGAAATCACAAAGAATTGTGTTCAATATATACAGAACCCGATGATTAGTTTGCACTGATCATAGACGCTATATATGTATATGTTTACTTTTGCCTTTGGGTCTTAACTTGAAGCTCAGGTAAAGAATTTATGTATAATGATTACAATCGATAGGTCATTTTCTGGTAGCCCTTTAATTTATTAGTTGAGTTATTCCTGTTGTCAGTATATATAAGAATAAGAAGTAAAGAATTTATGTATAATGATTTCAATCGATAGGTCATTTTCTGGTAGCCCTTTAATTTATTAGTTGAGTTATTCCTGTTGTCAGTATATATAAGAATAAGAATACTTTGCCTTTTGCTTTATTTGCTTTTTCTATTAGCGATAGCATCACTACTGTCGGTGAAGCTCTCCCTTATTTTTTCCTTCAGTAGCTTTTGTTCGTAAGAAATATAATTCTATATTTTTTAGCAATATAATTCTAAAATTTGGAATAAAGAATTTTTTTTTTGATACAAGGGATACTGAACTATTAAGTTAAAGTTTATAACTGTTAACCTTTTCTAACCTATTAATAAAGATTTAATTATTTTATATTGATCGAATTTCATATAAATTATTCAAAATAAAGAATTAAAAATACAAAAATCAATTATTAGAAAAATAATGTTATTCTAAAAAAGTTATTTTTATAGCCTACATTTAGTAGATATATTAAAATATTTATATCTTAAATTATTTCCTTACAACAATCTGATTGTAAAATTTATCAAATATTATAATATTATTTTACAATACTTTTAAATTATAATATACCAAATACACAATTATCACACTTCAGCAATTTTTTTCGTCAAAATAGTTGAAATTTATTGTTGTCCTTAGTTACGCTATGATTAGACCATATTAATCCTTATTGTACTTGAACTATAACTTAAAGTAAAACTATATTAAAAAATACACCTATATATTAACTTTTTATTTTATCTTATATTTCTTAATACGAAAACATAAATTAAAGTAGAGTATGGTTATTTGTCACTTTAACATATGTTCATCAACACATGAAGTAGCACTTTATGATTAATTGGTGATACTTCATGATACTTATTAAATTTTGTAAGGACCGTCGGACACTATCTATTTCCCCATTGGTATGATATTGTCCGTTTTGGGCCTAAGCCCTCACGGATTTGTTTTTGGGCACCTTTCCAAAAGGCCTCATTCCAATGGAGATGGTGTCTAACTTTATATACCCAAGATCCTTCCCATTTCTAGCCAATGTAGGACTTTGGTAGGACTTTGGTTGTACACCCAACAAATTTAAATAAATAAGACCTAAAATTAAATTGTACCAAGAGCATGGTCACACATCATTACTCACCGTACCCTTAGCAATTCTCGTTAAGGTGTATCTTCTAAAAACATGACCCAGAAAATTACTTTATTTTGGGATACGTGACATATTTTGAATTTTTGTGTGTGAAGTGAAAATTTTGTAATCTTATGTGGTAAATATATAACATGCTGCACAAAAACAACATAATTATAAACCAATAAAACCATAAAAATCGGGCTTGCAAATAACTGTGGTTATTGAATTCAATTAATTCATGACACGAAGTCGTAAGTTATATATGTTACACACATGATTATATCAGATTTGGAAACAAACCAAACGTGGGTTGATACAAAAATATGAAACGCGAAATAAAAATTAAAATTTTAGTGAATTACACAAAGAACACATTTCAAAAACCTGTAAAAATAAAATAAAGAAAGATGGATGTAGTTATGGCATGATTAGCCAACCATTAACCAACACACTGTATCAACTGCGCACAGAAGAAGATCCTCTAGTGCATGATCTCTGATTCAAACACCTGCAGCCAGGAAAAGAGGCAATGAAACTGTACACTATATCATGTACAGTGAACCAAGCAATGTTAAGATACAATGGCAACTGTAGAACCAAGAAAATCGCAACCGGAAGACAAACAATCGTATAAATAGGAATGGCCGCCCAATGGAGCCTCTGTCTAATCATAAGCACGAGAGTCGCAGCGAAAGCTACCATCATTGACGACACAGCGAAAAACAGAGTGGTGAGGCCTAAAACCAGCTTCATCGGCAGAGACCTTCGAAAGTCTTGCTCCTGCATCTTCGAGGTCATGATGGAGAGAAAAACGACAACGGAAGTGAGGGCGAAGCAGAGCGACAATGTGTCGGACGTCGTATACACGATGAAAGGTGTCTTTTTCAGGAGCAAGGGCTGGCCCGTCTCCGAATCCGAGCCTCCAGGAATGGTGTATGCGCAGGTGAAGGCGACGGTGGCTATAAGGACCGCGACTAACGTGCAGGCCCGCGTGGTCCGCATTAGCCATTCCTGGCCGCGCTTGACGAGGTGTTTGTGTTTAATGCTGAACAAGACTTGGGCAGTGAAATTGTCGTTGTTTCGGTGGTTGATAAAATATGAGGGCACCATTTTCTGCACTCGCTGCATTCATAACATAAGAAGATATTTTAGGTTGACCATATTAGAAATGAATAAGAAAAGTACTGACTAATATAAGAAGAGCTAATGAAGCACCTTAAACCATTGGATATCAGACTGCATCAGAAGAGCTTCCCCGGGCCTCTCTCTCAAGGAATACTCGGCTAAAGCTGCTGCTTTATGCAAAATGCTGTCACCATCTGAAGTGATCTTTCTTGCTAGCCTTAAGATGGGAGTATGTGAGGATTGTAGGAGATCCAATATATTTACCCTGCGATATGCCACCGCAACGTGGAATATGTTCTCACTTTTGTGGTTTACATGTTCAATGGCCTGTGGATACACATCAAGGATAGCCTTTGCTATCTCTACGATCCCATTTCTTGCTGCAGCAATAAGTGGGCTATCGGAGAGAAAACTAGTCTTCGAAGCCGTGTGAATTCCAGAAAAATGATCTGCTTCATCATATTTTTCAACATCACCGTCGTCCTTTTCTTCCACAGGGATATGGATTTTATCATCTGGGTCTCCTCCGTAGTTTCCACCCATCCACGACAGATCCTTCTTAGCCAAAATTTCGACAAGCTCAACCACTTTGCTATGACCCTTCTTTTTCTCCCTCAGTTCTCCAATGGCTGGCAATACTTTATTTTTTTCACAAAAAAAGTACGAATCACACAATGTTATATGAAACTTTTTTTTTTCAAGGTTTGTGTTTTATTTATGCTGTCTTGTATAAAAGAAGTTATGAACGAACCTCGAGCTATGAAACACCAAATTTTATAGTACACATTTGAGATCCCTGCAATAGTAACCTCAAGTACTTAATTAGAACAGTATGTTTTTTATACTCTTAATTGCAAGATAACAAAAAATTATATAATACACACTAGTGCAAAACAAAATGTAAATAAGAATTGACTCTGGCTCTTGCTTTGATGATTAGACTAGATAACGAGTTTAGAATTTTGATTGAGATTGACTAAACAAATTTATTGCACGAATGAAGAGTCGCCTGATCTATTACCGATAGTATGGTTTGCTTTCACTCTCTGGTGACGTTTGCGGCCAATTTCCAGATCCTCCTCTTTATTTGAGGCACTCTGCGGTACATAAACAGTTTCCTCATATTTTTCAGGAAGGCCTGTTTTACGAGTGAAACATTTGAAAGAAAGAATCTTATTTTCAGAAGAACAGAAAAAACGATTAAGTTTTTGTGAAACAGAAAATACAGGTATCCTTACAATAATAGAGTAGCTTGGTCAAGATGCCCATGGAGCATCGACTCCTGAAAGCAGATGGCATATTAGCTAGCAGCTGAAAACATGTCATGCCATTTTCATCGACCGAATCTGCCAAGTTGTCATGTTGTAGTAATTCGACAGCGGTTTCTGAGTTGAATGCAAATATTGGATCATTAGTAGATTTTTAGAAACCACAATTGTAGTAAAGAGAAAGCATATATGTTACCAAAGTATCTGCCTAGGACAGCAATGTGAAGAATGGTGGTGCTATCCGCTCTCCGGCGATGAGCTTCCATGTCTTCCACTTTCGAAGCTAAAATCCTCACCACTTCCGTCCTACCAAAGGCGGCAGCACGGAACAGAGGAGTTTCTCCTCTCTCATTCTTAACTTCTAGAAGTCCTGCTCCTCCCTCATATCTCAGCAGGACCTTAACCATTTTGATATGTCCACCTGAGGCTGCCTCATGGAGAACCGTATTGCCATATTCGTTCTGAATCGGAAATATATCAGAAGCATAAAATCTTCTCCAATCTAGAGATGGGTTAATGTTTGGGAGGTCAAAATTGTCGTCAAGTAGAGATTTAACAAATTTCGTGTTACCACTGTGTGCTGCAATGTGAAGTACAGTGTCCCCACTTATTGTCATAGGCAAGATTATCATTTGATAGTGCTCCTTCCGTTCCTTGTAGAATTCTTTCACTGAGTTCCAGTCTTCCTTCATGGCTGCTCGATAAGGCTTAGTTATTCTCATTCTTAGTTCGCTCTCCATCTCCATGTCAAATTTGGATGGTTTATGAGCAGTAGTATGTTAAAATGCAACTGTATACGACTATATATACATATGTAAAAATATATTTGAGGTAAAAGACCTTAAACTGTTGTTGCATTATATTAAACAAAACGACGGCAAATGTACTTTTCTAACGAAAACCAAATCGCCTGTCCCCATTTCTTTATCTCAGCCCTGTGCCTCCAATAAATAGCTGCCACCTGCTTTTCTTCTTTATCACTCAATTGATAATTCATTTTCTCTATCTCCTCAAATCATCAACCTCATTAATTATTTCATCCTCACTTTCTTTAGTCAGTAAAATAACATACATAACAACTAAAGTTTAAAAGGTACAGATTTAAAAGAAAATTTTATATTTTATGTATAAAATAAATAGATGGAACAACGAATTCAATTGGCCTTAAGTAATTCCTTCTCTATCTCATCTCTTATCTAAATAAATACAATTTTAATAAAAAATTATATTTAAATAAAAGGGGGTTATATCAAAACTCTATACTAGTCTTTTGTCAAAAAAATAAACATTATTAATTTTTTTTCACTTGTATAAATAATTAACGTTGAAAACTTTTCTAAGTGGATTTGTTATGCTATTCAAATTATATAAAAAAAATATATATTTTGAGCATTTCAATAAAAAAAAATTAACTTCAAACAGTTGAGATTGAAATACTATAAAATAAAATAAAAAACATACCATTAATTATAACAATTTGTGAGTACAAAATTTCCAATCATCTAGTGAATACATAATTTCAGGACTCTTAACAAATACTTTAAAAACTTATTTATCATTTTAAAAAATTGATATGTAAGATTTTAATGAAAATTTTCATTTTTTCAGTTTAAAAACTTGCTCATGATGTATTTGAGCCATGATCTAGATCTTACTTAATACTTAATGTGTAATATAAGATATATATCAATATATTGATTTTTATAATTTTTCCAATTGAAATAACACTTTATATATTACTTTTTATGGTTGTGTGTAAAAAAAGTAGACGCCTATGCAAAAAAAAAAAAAGTTGCAGCTATTTGTTGGAGAGACAGGGATGAGAAAGGAAAATGGGTCAGGCGATTTTCGTTCGTATTTTTCTCCTCAACTCATTAGTGCCACTGTAACGTGATGACATAACTTACATGTGTCACTATTTCATTTGTCCGTTTCTTACAAAAATAGAAACCTCTTTAAAAATCCATTACAAAAAGATTAAAAAAAATAAAAATAAAATGATTACTAACTAATAAAAAAAAAAATAATTTGTTTCCAAAATCTAAATTTAAGGTGGGTCTTAGGAATTGGTTGTTCCTATATATTAAATAAATATATACGGGAGGGTATCCACTTTGCTTGATTAAGTAAAAGTAAAAGTAAAAAGGGTCTCTGAAGTTGACAGATGGCACTACGTTCCAGTTTAAAAAAAAGAGAGCAGAATGTGGTATCCTCTTCTTTTTTCTTTTTTTTTTTTCTTTTTCAACAGTAACAATGTAGAGCCAGGCAAGAGTGAGAGATCTATGCTGTCATTTATCATATGATGTACTTTTGTCAATGTTGCACTCTACTTTTCTTCTAAAGCTCCACACAAAATCGTTAACTCGTTTTAAAATTAGTATTGCATAAATATAATAGGTGAGGAGCCCCAGCCATCGTGGGACAGGACAACCACAGAGAGATTTTCGAGCAGGGATGCTTATTCTATTTAGGGGTGCATAAAAAACCTACTAATCCACACCACCCGCTTAACCTATTAAAAGGGAAATTTGATAAATCATGCTTACATTACTTTAATATTTAAAATTTGAACCAAAGTTAACCACCATATGATACAAATGCTCATCTTTCATTTAATACCAAAAATACCCTCATACATTTCCTCTCTATTCTCCCTCTTCCTCTCTACCTTTCATTTAATAGCTTAATAATTAAAATTTGAACCAAAGTTAACCACCATTTAGAATGTTGTTTAGATGTTGGATCTGTAGTTTGTTGGTATTTTTTGCTGTTTTTTTAGTGAAAATCGTGTTCTGTAAAAACCTGCGTTTTTTTTTGTTCCTTGAGTTTTTTTCGAAATGCCCGATAGTGTCCGATAGAGGCCCGATTCGGGCACGATAGTTATTGAGTTTCAAGGTTAGGGATAAAGGTCCGATGACAACCCGATGGTTGCCCGATAGTCAAGGTTAGGGATGGTGGTACGACAGTATTACGATAGTGGGTACGATAGTGTGCAATACTGTAGTTATTTCCATAATGGGTACGATGATGGTACGATATTAGCACGATAGGTGTACGATAGAATTTGTTAAGTAGTTACTATAACATCGTAATTTTAGAATTTGTAGTGGGACGATATAGGTACGATGGTAGTACGATAATAGTTAGTTTCAAAATGTTAACTTACTTTGTCAATGGTACGATGATGGTACGACAGTGGGACGATAGTGGGTACGATAGTGTGCAATACTGTAGTTTTTGCCATAAATGTACGATGATGGTACGACATTAGCACGATAGGGCAACTATCGGGTAACCAAAACTATCGAGCAACCATCGGGTTTCCATCGGACCTTCATCCCTAACCTTGAAACTCAACAACTATCGTGCCCGAATCGGGCCTCTATCGGACACTATCGGGCATTTCGAAAAAAACTCAAGGAACCCAAAAAAAACGCAGATTTTCACAGAACACGATTTTCACCCAAAAAACTACAAAAAAATACCAACAAACTACAAATCCAACATCTAAACAGCATTCTAAATAGTGGTTAACTTTTGTTCAAATTTTAATTATTAAGCTATTAAATGAAAGGTAGAGAGAAAGATGGAGAATAGAGAGGAAAGGTATGGGGGTATTTTTGGTATTAAATGAAAGATGAGTATTTGTTTCATATGGTAGTTAACTTTGGTTCAAATTTTAAATATTAAGCTAATGTAAGCATGATTTATCAAATTTCCCTATTAAAATTCACTCACTTTGAACCCGTCCATTAAAAATTCCGCCCGAAATTGAATTGGATTCAACCCAACCCATCACAAGATAAATTAGGTAAATGATGCAATAATATAAGGAGAGTTCAACCTGGTGAAGAAAAAATTTAATATAACAACACAGTTTTTAAGCAGAATGCTTTTATTATTGTTTAGAATTGTTAGTCTGGTAAATTATTTGTGATTTCAGTTGAGAAAACTTTGACCGAAATCAGATTTAGGGTTCAATTTGAACTATTTTACAAAAGATAGAGTCTAAAAAGTAATTTATCAAAATACAAGATCCAAACAAGTAATGTGACAAAATACAGAGTTTAAAAAGATATAAACTCTAAAAATTATAAAATTTGTGATCCTTCTAATATGTTTAATAGATGTATTGAATTTTGGGACGTGAATCATTATATTCTTTATATTTATACATACATATATATTTATGGTAGTCCAAAGATTTAACATTTTTTAATGAAATGTTTCCTTGCTGTGAAATTAATAGTGTAATTTAGGAATTGTATATAAAAACTTATTTAGGAAAAATAGATGAAAAAAAAGAATAGTGTTACTTGTATTGATGGTTTAATATTAATGGTTTAATATTAGTGAAACTTTTCACAACAAAACTCAAATAGTTGAAATTATTAATATATTGATTCACGAGTTTATAATTTATAATTTTTTATTTTTTTAAATATCATAAGTTGATAATTACTATAAAACAGACTAACGCACCCTTAAATCTTCATAAATTTGCCAAAAACAAGATCCAAAATGCACATTTGAGCAGCTATGAATTGCATTTTTCTATAAACGGTCAAATAAAAAAAATTCACAAACCGCCGACCGTACACCACTAATTCTACAACCATATTCTGAACCGCTAGACGGAAACTTACATGCGGTCTAGTGGTAGCGGAATTAAGTTATGACATATGTACCTAAAACATTTGAAATGCCTTGGATTACAACTATACTTTATAATTTAATTATAACAAGGCCAGAGTTACAACCAAGTTCTTTAATTCATTATCACTTTCTATAGATTAGTACATGAGAAGAAAAGGGTGTGTGAGATGACTCAGGTGGTCAACAGGGAGCTTCCTTCCTTTATTAGCACAAATACACTGCCCGCGTCTCCCCTTGAAATTCGAAGTTCACCGTCAAGGTATGTGGTTAACAACCATGATTGAGCATTGTTGTTTGAGATCGGGATCTTCAGTGGTGGTTGGTTGGAGAAGGTCTTCACAACAGAAGAAGCTGTGTCTTGAACAGAGGTGATCAAGCCCTTGAAAGGTGTAAGATCAATTTTTTGACCCAGAAACTCCACATTCTCAGGTACCACTATTGAGTCTGTTAGTTGGGGAGTTCCAATGATGCCTTCTTCGAACTTAATCTGAAGAGAGAAAAACAATGAAATTCTTTTAGAACCGACTCAAAACCTCTTGAAACATTATAATTCAGAAGAATTAAAGTTTCTCTCTTTTCAAGTAAGCTGTAATTTACAAATTCAACATTATATGTTGAACGCAGAACAGTGTTATGGAAATTGCTTAGCTACTGGTCTTGTAGCTATAAGGATTATAATTAATCAGAAATAACAAGGGCCAGCTAGAAAATGAAACAAACCTGTACGCGCTTGGGACTTCGGACTTCAAATTTGGCATTGGTAGTAATGGAGGTTGTAGTCAAGGGACCAGCAAACTGGACAGAGTTCTGAACGGTCAAATTCTCTGAATCAATTGTTTGTGATATCTCCTCTACCTTTACTAATGGCAGCGTTCCCCTTGACAACAATGTTAACACGCCCGGGAAAGATGTATATCTGCACAAACAGAAAAAAGTTGGAAACAAATATCTGACCCCATACTTTATCTTGACGGCTACAAAGAATGACAAAACAGAACTCGTTGCCCCAAAAAATAAAAATAAAAACAATGTCTTTGTCACGGTCATGTTGTAGGACAGATTGAAATAGAATTGTTAAAATCCACAGCCAAGAAAGTTATCATACTTTAAGTATATTGAAATTCCTATTAAGATAAACATTATAGGAGCTAGACTTTGCAAACTGACCACAAAAATCATACTAACCAGTAAATATTTTCTCAGGTTCAACTAATCAACGTACTTAACCAAAACCCAATTCAAACTAAACTGTTTACTTGAAGAAGGAAAAAAAATCGCAGTAATGAAAAAGCAAACTTACGCAAGAATCCACTTTCCGTTAAGGAGAGGCAAGGCCTCGGTCGGAGCCGGGGTCGGATTCTGGGCCTCCAACTGCGTGATGAGCTCGACAATCTCGGCCCTAGTCTCACTCGAAGCCTTAAGCCCCCGATCAGTCCCGTAAAATGAATCCACCAGAGCCTGCTTCAATTTCGCAGTTTCGGACGGCTCAACGGGCGCTTCCTCCTCAGCCACCGCCACCGCAGATCCTTCTCCAACGACCGGCTCGGGGCCCCATTCGTCATCGTCAGCTACCCAGACTCGAAACACGGGTCTTGCCCGACCGAATTCCCGGGTGGCAAGTTTGGGTCCCTCTGAAAATCTCGAAGGGACTCCAATCGAATTCGGAGGAAGCGAGGATTTCGATTGATGCCGCAGTGGAACCACAGAGCAGGTCTTGCAAGGGAATTGGTTTAATTGAGAGACGGACGCCATGATCAGGGTTTCTCTAGCTACAGAGAGGGTTTTTGAGAGCAGAGCTATCTATGGCTTCCAAGGACAGTAACTCACTACCGGAAAAACAAGAGACTAGAGAAGTTTATATAACTCGGAATGAGAAGGGGTATTAGTATTTAATGAAAAGACAATTGTATCCTCTTCATATAAGATTTTTGTGGTGTGTTGTTGAGGGCAAATGGGGTTTGGGATAATATTTTGTGGCATGTTTGGAATAATATACTGATGACAAGGTTCATAGATACTTGTCCTGGTTTTGACACGTGGACGACGACTAATGGGTCTACCGTCTACAGGAACAACTGTAATATTTTTTTCCAGCCAAAAAAATTATGTGATAATCGTGCAAAAAAGATTATGTGATAATGTGAAACTATTCATTTTGTTTACGTGGCCTACTCTAGAATATTCTTTAATAGGTGGGTTCTTTTTTCTTTTTGGCTTATTGTGAGCGTTTCTATTGGTTACACAAAATATGTAACCCTAGCTGATTTCAATGTCTGAGTTCAAGCCTACGGTATATTCAAAATTTGCGTCTTTTTCCAAAATTTATAATTATGTTTTCTTCATACTGGTAAACATATCCGACTATAAAAAATATGTGTTATAAAAGAATGGAAATTTCATTTATGTCTAATAATGTCTAATATTATCAAAAAATCCCAACACTAATAATATTTTTAATTTAATGCTAAACTTTCCTCTCATACCCAAAATACCCCTCCTATTATATCAAAAAATTACAAAACCTTCTCTTCCACCCTCCTCCCTCTCTCTCTCTCTCTCTAATTCTCACGAAATCATCTATAAAACCTACAATTTTGTATAATTTTCTTGTCAAAATCATTGTTAGTCATCTCCATTGTCTCTGTAAAGTCGTTAATATCAAAGGCAACATCTATTTTGAGAGTTTTTGGAGGAGAAAAACCATGGGTAATAAGATTTTACATTTTATGTGTTGGGTATTATTTGTTTACATTTTTTTGGCTATTTTGAACAGATCTGAGCCTGTAATGCCCCAAATTCTCCGATGTATTTAGCGGCGTGAACAGTGGGCCGGGAGGGCCGTACTTGCTTAATTATGTTATTAATTGATTAAATGCATGTATTTGTTGATTATATTATGATATGATGTGAAATGCATGCATAAGTGTCCATATTTCTTATTACAGGGGTGTGATGGTAATTTGGCCCGTTGATGGTAAATTAATTATTTGTACGCGTGTTGGTGATATAAATTGAGACCACATTATAATGTGGGTATGTTCGAGCTATTTGGCATGAGACGATCAAGGAATGTTAAATATCGGTTTGGTCATAACGAGCTTAAGCTCGGGGCTCGGGGTGAGTCTCGGGGTGTTTTAATGATTGGAGTGTTACCGGGGATTAAAGGGTAACGGGATGTGAAATATTGGTGTTTGAGAATATTGAGATTAGCGGGAAAAGGGAAGCGTTAATTATGATTAACAGTGTAGGTGGAAAATGTCAAAATTGCCCTTGAGTTGACTTTAGAGACTTTTAAAGACCTATGGGTATTATGGTCATTTGTGATTTGGATATATATGATGTATAGATGGCTGTGAAACAGAACCCAAAACAGAGTTCTCTTCTTCTCCTTCCCGTACCTTCTCTTTCCTTCATTTTCTTTGCTTCTTCTTTGGAGATTTTGAGCTCAAGTGGTGGAACTAAGCTAGGAAATCAAGGGGCTTAAGCTATAGACTTGGTTCAGCCATTGGAGAGGGTTCAATTCCAGGTTTGAGGTGAGTTTTATCCATTGTTTTACTGGTTTTTGCTCTGTTTTCGTTCATAGTTTTCAGCTTTAGATTTTGGTATGGAAAGTTGGAATCAAGGGGAGTTCTTGGGATGTTTTACTTGGGTTATGATGAGGGATAGTTATGGGTGATGTTTGGAGGTTTAAATGGGTGTTTGAGAGAGGTTTGGGTGGTGTTTAAACTGGGTTTGACGGGTTGGTTCTAAGAGAAATCGTAGAGGAAGAAAAACAGGGGTTTTGGCTGAACTGGGTGTTGCGCCGCGGCATGGCCAGGGAGAGTCGCGGCCCTTGGTGAAATCTGAGTTTGGGCGCCTCTGTTTGAGGGGCGGGCCGCGGCATGGCCAAGGAGGGTCGCGGCCCTTAAGGCATTTTTGGCCAAAGTGAGCTTTTTAGCATGGGGATTCAAGCCTAAGGCCTCGGGAATGAACCTACTACCCGGTTCAGTAGTGTTTGAGGTCCCGGAGGTTAGGTTTAGGTTTGGGAACCTTTTATTATTCATTTTATTGATGGAATCCCATAATTTGGTTATGACCAGGTAACCGCTAAAGGACCAAAAAGTTGATCGTTCTCAGGGTCACTCTTTTATTTGTTCTTGCTCGAACCGGAGGTAAGAAAACTGCACCCCAAGTGTGACAGGCATGGATATTTGTAAGGCATGTTGATTGTGTAATATGGACATGGATTGAACATGGAATGCTTGGCATATGTTGTTCGCTTGTGCATAGCAATGACTAATTAGTCAGGTTTGGCAAAGGTGCTAGTATCAACTGTGAGGCTGTGACAGATTAGTCAGGTTCGGCAGTGGTACTGGGCACTGGTCACGATGCACTGACTTGTCAGTCAGAATTGGCAAAGGTGTTAGTGTCAGCTGTGAAGCTGTGACTTATTAGTCAGGTTTGGCGGTGATACTGGACACTGGTCACTTAGCGCTGACTTATTAGTCAAGGATGGACTTAGCGTGGTTCACGCAAGCCAACGGAGATTAGATCTAATCGATTATTAGCATTGAATGACTCAAGGAGCATTAATGCCAGATCGACCCTGAGGGTCAATGAACAAACAGAGCTTGGAGGCTAGTGGCTTACTTAACAGCCACTCTCCCGCTAGAAAAGAGAGCTTGGAGGCTAGTGGCTTACTTAATAGCCACTCTCCCGCTAAAATCATGTGATGCTCATTTGCTTGTTGAAAGCTTTATGTTTAGTATGATTATAATGATAATCATTTGATAATGTTTATGAGAAGTGTTATGTTTTCTTGCTGGGCTTTGGCTCATGGGTGCTATGTGGTGCAGGTAAAGGGAAAGAAAAGCTCACCTAGCCTCGAGTGGAGAGCTGATGGGGTGTTGTGTACATATGCGGCCGCTTGACCACCACGGCCAAGGAGTTCTCAGAGGAACTAGGGGGTTTACCCTATTTTTGCCGCTTAGGTCGGCAGGATTGTAAATTTAAAACAGTAGTGACCATTTTGTACTGAGAACCACTTGTAAATGTTTTGTTTAGCTCTGCAGAGAAGTTTGTAATAAAATCTCCATTTCCTTTTTATTGGTTTTATACCTTAACCTGTTAACTACACTTAGAGCACGTTTTTTACCAAAGGACTCAGGTAACGAGTCAAATTTCCGGTCCACCGTTCACCGTAACTGTTCTGGGGTAGCCAGGGCGTTACAGAGCCTATATTGGTGTATTTTTCAGAATTTTTTTAGAGATTCCGCGATCTGTGTTTTTCTGGGTTTTCTGCAATTTTTTTGCTCGATAACGGTTCGATGGTATGTAGAAGAAGGTCTTGTAAGAGCTCGATGTAGCTCGATGTGAGCTCGATTATAGCTCGATAGGTTTGGGTTTTAGTGCTCGATTGTGCTCGATGGAAACTCGATAAGGGTTCGATTGGACCCTATAATATTTGAGCTCGATAGGTTTAGGTTTTCTCGATATGTGCTCGATATGAGCTCGATAGGAGCTTTGTAACGACCCTAATTCGCTAATCGGGCTTAGGGCCTTGATTAGTGTGCCTGGAGGGAAATAAGTGGTTTAATTTGCTTATATGTGAATTTATGTGTATATATCATTATGATGCATGTTTAATTGAGTTAAATGTGCATGTGGGCCCCGTCTGGATATTGGGGGCATAAATGTGATAAATGAAATATATGTTGTGTACGTGTGATATGTCTGTACAGCACGATCCGACATAGTCCTGGGGAGCGGTTAGCCAGAGAGTCACAACGGGGTTGAGATTCGGACTCGGGGCGAGTTGAGGGGTAATTCGGGTATTAGTTGAGTTATGGGATTATTGGGACATGGAAATAAATATTTGGAGATATATTTGAGGATAGAATGCCTAGGTGGGAATATTTGGGGATTTTACCATTTTTGCCCTCGGGGACGTTTTGACACCCCGAGCCTTGAGGTAACCTTTAGAATTAAGTTATATAAAACAATAAAAGAAAGGAACTGTTTAGAAACCTTGAGAAACCGACTCATACTCTCCTAAGAACTGAAGTTAGCTTTTGCTTTCCTTTCTCTTACACTCTCTAAGGTGGAATTCAAGAGGAAACCTAAAGGAATTACCAAGGAATTGAAGGGATTTCAGCTGGGATGCTTTAGGAGCTTGAAGCTTTGGGATTGAGGATCAAAATTCTGAGATTAAGCTCAGCAAGGTAAGCTCTAAACATTAAAGTCTAGTCTTTAACTTTCTGCTGGTTCTAGAGGATTGCATGTAGCTAAGCTAGCTTAATCTTTGGGTGTTTTAGCTAAGTTTTGGAGCATACTTTGATGAGGTTTTGATGTTGTTTCTGTGCTGGAGTAATTATGTTGAATATCTATGAGTTTTAGCTTGGTTTTGGTGGTAATTGGCTTGAAGAAGGGATGAAAAAATGATGGAAAATCTGGGTTCGTCGTATGGAGCCGCGGCCCTAGGAGGGGTGTGCCGCGGCCTGCATGCGCGCGCAGCCATGGGAGGCTGAGAAAATTCGAGCGCGCCGCGACCCGCGTGGTGGTCAGTGGAGAGCTAGCCTCTGTTTTGAGCCTAGCCGCGACTCTAGAGGGTGGGGCCGCGGCCCTTAGTGTTAGTGAGGATTTTAATGATATTTTTGACTTGGGAACTTAAAGGGTAAGGCTCGGGATGGATTTTATCATTCGGATTGATAGAAATCAAGATCCCGGAGGTTAGGGTTATGGTTTGAGGTTATTTGTTGGGTTGGAATTTGATGGTCAGATATTATTATGTGTTGTGACTAGGATTTCGGCGAGGCTCACGTTAGTGGACTGTGATCGGGGCATCGGAACTCAGGTAAGAAAACCCCTGTATCCATAGAGCTTGTGTGCAGGGCTGAGCCCGATATATTGAATAGAAATGACATGCAGGGCCGAGCCCTATATACTAGAATTGCAGAGCATGGCTCTTTATCTGTTTATGCTTAAATTCTGTGCTTGTTGGCATATTGTGTTTGATATTATATGTGTGATCGGCAAGAGCCGGGAACGGTGTAGACCAGGAACGACATCAAGCACGATGAGTGCAAGGCCGAGAACGGCTTGAGGCCGGTTACGGCGTTGAGCACGTGGGGTGCAAGTTGCCAAGGCGAGTCCCTAGCAGGATACCTGGGATATCCTAACGGCATGGTCCGCGAACCCAGGGTTTGGTAATCGCCTGGGACGGCCAGGCCGTACGTGTTCAGCCATTGGTGGCCTGCTTATGTGTTTGATTCATGTATTGCATATGTTATCTGTTATGGGTTTTCTTGCTGGGCTTCGGCTCACAGATGCTCTGTGGTGCAGGTAAGGGTAAAGAGAAGATCAACCAACCATGAAGCACAGCTGGCGTGAGGCGGCGTGTACATGTCCGGCTGGCCTGGCTGTCACATCTAGGGGATTTTGGGAGATGCTTGTAAATGAACTTAGATTTTGTCGCCTAGTCGACATTGATCAGTTTTGTGTTGTAAATATTTTCTAGACTATGTTTTGGGATCCCAAATGTAAACTTTTATAATTAATTATGAAAAACTACTTTCTCTAATGTTTTCTTTTTAACTATGGCTTAGTGACACGTTTTGAGTTAAAACCTCGATTAGCGAGTTGATAGCACGATTTTAAACACACTTAGTAACGGCTCTAAGGAGGTAGGGCGTTACAACTTGGTATCAGAGCGAGCCAAGGTTATTGGTTCTGGAGATTGACCGAACATGTACACACGCAGTCAGTGACAGGCTTAACTCAGGGTTGGTTGGTAAGAATGGTTGATATGTCTGAATATGTGTTTAAATGCCCTGTATGCCTGTATGTTTTGTATAGAGCATGATGAATTAGTTAACATACGCATGATGCTAGGGCATGGCCCGCTGTGTGTTATGTGCTATATGAGTTGTTTTGTGTGGATTACTGATGTGCCTGGAAGGTGGTTCTGGACGTTGTTGTCTTGCCTAATGAGCGGCGTCGATGGTTGCAGGCATATTTGTTGAGATGCCTCGTCAATCAGCTAGACTCCGCGGCAGTAGGGCCGAGGATGACAACCAAGGTTAGGACCCTCCACCTACCCCACAGAACTGGCAACAGATATTGGCTGAAATGGAGGCCAGATTGCAGAGAACAGAGGAAGAGCTGCGACAGATGAGGCAGCAGGCCCCGCCTCAGGTTACTGGGCTGCCAATGCAGCAGGCTGCAGTGCCAGTGCCTGTTCAGTCTACTCTGGAGAATAGGTTGGAACCTTTGTATGAAAGGTTCAGGAAGCAGCAACCTCCTACCTTTGAGGGTGGTTCAGACCAATTGCTGGCAGAGCAGTGGATGAACCTGATTTCTGTGATCTTGGATTTTATGAGGGTCGAAGGACATGACAGGGTTGATTGTGCAAGCTATATGCTCAGGGCTGATGCTCGCATCTGGTGGGATGTGGTGAGCCAGCAGAGGAATGTTGCGGTTATGACATGGGAGGAGTTTAAAAGTGTTTTTAATGAGAAATATTACAGTGTGGCAGTGCGAGCTGCGAAGGTTGATGAGTTTATCAACCTGACTCAGAATCGATCGACAGTAACAGAGTATGCAATCAAGTTTGATAGATTGGCGAAGTTTGCGCCAGATCTAGTGCTGTCAGATGCGGCCAGGAGGGATAGGTTTGTGCGGGGGTTGAATGTTATGATTGCCCGCGATGTGAACATTACCTTGGATCCAGCGACTACCATTTATGGCCAAGCGGTGGATAAGGCCCTTACTGCTGAGAGGGATGAGGATCAAATATGGAAGGACAGCGCTGTTAGGCGCGATGCAAGGAGGACAGTGCCTCCTTTTGTTGGGACCAGTCGGGGCAGTGGCCCCAGCGAGCAGAAAAGAAGAGCTCCGGATTCATTTACTCCTCCTAGTACTGATAGGAGAGTGCGGGATGCTACCACCGGCCGACAGGGTGGCGGTGATAACTGGAGGAGTTTTCCTATGTGTCCACGGTGCAGGCGTCGACACTAGGGTGAGTGCAGGATCAGGGCCTGCTTTGTTTGTGGGAGTGCCAACCATTTGAAGAGGGATTGCCCTCAAGCTAAGAAGGAGGAGCAGAAGCAGAGTGACAGTCTTGCTCCTGCCAGGGTATTCACTTTGACATAGACTGAGGCGGAGGCTAGCCCCTCAGTGGTGACAGGTCAGATCTCTAGTGCTGGTTCTTTGTATTATGCCTTGTTTGATTCAGGGGCTACCCATTCATTTGTATCTGTTAGGGTGATAGATCAGCTTTGTAGACCTAGTGGTGTGTATGCCAGGGGATTTCAGACTTTGTTGCCAACAGGGGAGTTGGTAGTCTCTAGGAAGTGGATCAGGGCATTACCTGTGGAGGTAGATGGTTTTATGTTTAGTTTTGAGAAATGGTAGCTCGATGCTAACTCGATAAGAGCACGATGCGGCTCGATGGAGGGTTTGGTTAGGTTTTATGTTCGGTTTTGAGAAATGGTAGCTCGATGCTAACTCGATAAGAGCTCGATGCGAACTCGATAAAGCTCAATGTTAGCTCAATAAAGCTCGATAATGTTCTTTTTTAATGTATTTCTGAAAAAATGACAGTTTTCCTGACAATGTTAATGTTTTTTTTCCAACACAGGCTCTATTGTCTACGTTTTTGTATCCTACAATAGTGTTTGGGAATTACAAGGGAATAAGTGGATTTTCAAGGACCCTCAATGCATGGTGATACCGATGGAGGATACTGTAACGTACTTGCAACTTCTTGACATATTGCACAAGGAACTTAAAGTTGATAAACAGATGTATGAGTTGAAATTTGAGGTTCCTTACACTTGCGGCGACCAACCGTTTACACCCGTTCATGTTGAAAGTGATCTTGGTGTCCGTGCATTCTTAGGAGTAACATCTAAAGAAAGGTTGGCCTTGTGTGTCACTCCTGTTAAAAAGATTGTCATTGTAGACCCATATTCCACTCCCGGACCTGAGGGAGCAGCCAGTACTTTAGGATTTCCTATTGGTGACCTGAAGGACAACCAGTATGAGTACAACCCCTATGTGAATGACGATCCGGTAGCTGACACAATGAGGACTTAGGAGACAATTCAGTGGATGATGATCTATTAGCTAAACATTTGCAAGTAGAAGAAGCACAAGAACAACCAATACACCATATTGCACGGACGAATCCACCAAGTCAAGGACGTCGAACACCTGACACCAGCTCTATTCGTCTTGGTGGAACAGAATATAACTATACAGGGAACATTTCAATATGTTCAACAGAAGATCACAGAAAATGGAGTGCTCCCATGTTTACAAAAGAAGATAACAACCCTATTTTAACATCCCTATCGAACTCATATCGAGCTCCATCGAGCTAACATCGAGCCAGTCTGAAATAGTAAAGAACAACCCTAATCCATATCGAACTCCTATCGAACTACTATCGAGCTCACGTCGAGCTAGTCTGAAACAGTAAAGAACAACCCTATTTTAACATCCCTATCGAACTCATATCGAGCTCCATCGAGCTCACATCGATCCTGTAAACTCCTATCGAACTCATATCGAGCTATCATCGAGCTCATACCCCAAAACAGTTAAGGTGAACGGTGGACCAAAAATTTGACTCGCTACCCGAGTCCTTTGGTCAAAAACGTGCTCTAAGTGTAATTAACAGGTTAAGGCATAAAACCAATAAATAGGGAAATGGAGATTTTCATTACAAACTGCTTTGCAGAGCTAAACAAAACATTTACAAGTGGTTCTCAGTTCAAAATGGCCATTGCAGTTTTAAATTTACAATCCCGTCGACCTAAGCGGCGAAAATAGGGTAAACCCCCTAGTTCCTCTGAGAACTCCTTGGCCGTGGTGGTCAAGCGGCCACATATGTACACATCACCACATCAGCTCTCCACTCAAGACTAGGTGAGCTTTTCTTTCCCTTTACCTGCACCACATAGCACCCATGATCCAAAGCCCAGCAAGAAAACATAATACTTTTCATAACATTATCAAATGATTATAATTATAATCACACCGAGCATAAAGCTTTCAAACAAATAGGTGAACACCACATGATCTTAGCGGGGGAGAGTTGCTGCTAGGTAAGCCACTAGCCTCCAAGTGCTTATTTCATTCATCGACCCTCGGGGTCGGTCTGGCATTAATGATCTTTGAGCCATTCAATGCTAATAGTCATTCAATACTGATGGTCGATTAGATCTAATCTCCGTTGGCTTGCGTAATCCACGCTAAGGCCGTTCTGACTAATAAATCAGCGCTATGTGACCAGTGTCCAGTATCACAGCCGAACTTGACTAATAAGTCACAACTTCACAGCTGATACTAACACCTTTGCCAATTCTGACTAACGAGTCAGTGCAACGTGACTAGTGCCCAGTACCACTGTCGAACCTGACTAATAAGTCACAGCTTCACAGTTGATACTAGCACCTTTGCCAAACCTGACTAATAAGTCAGTACCATGCAAAAGTGAGCAACTTATGCTAAGCATTCTATATTCAATCCATGTCCATATTACACAACCAACATGCCTCACAAATATCCATGCATGTCACACTTGGGGTGCAGTTTTCTTACCTCCGGTTCGAGCAAGAATGAATAAAAGAACAACCCTGAGAACGATCAACCTTTTTGTCCTTTAGCGGTTACCTGGTCATAACCAATTATGGGATTCCATCAATAAATTGAACAATAAAAGGTTCCCAAACCAAAACCTAACCTCCGGGACATCAAACACTACTCAACCGGGTAGTAGGTTCAACCCCGAGGCCTTAGGTTTGAATCCCCATGCTAAAAACACTATTCTGGCCAAATTTGCCCTGTTGGGCCACGGCTCACTAGAACCATGCCGCGGCTCACCCTCCTGACAGAGGCGTTTCCACCTCTGAAGCCTTCTTAGGCCACGGCACACCCTAGACAGGCCGCGGCTCATTACGCATTTCAGCCCAGAAATCAGCACGCACCAGCAAACTCCCCTGGGTTTTCCCTCTCAAACCAGTCCTTCAAACCAACTCTAAACCTCTTCCTAACACCCATTTAAACCTCCAAACATCACCCATAACTCCCCCTCATCATAACCCAAGTAAAACACCACAAAAACTCCCCTTGATTCCAACTTTCCACACTTAAATCTAGAGCTGAAAACTTAAAACGGAAACAGAGTATAACTAGAAAAATCATGGATAAAACTCACCTCAAATTCAAAACCAAACCCTCTTCAATGGCTGAACCAAGTCTACAACCTTAGCCCCTTGATCTCCTAGCTTAATTCCACCCTTTGAGCTCAAAATTCCAAAGAAGAAAAATGAGGGATAAGAACGTACGGGAAGGAGAAGCTCTTTCTCTGTTTTTGGTTCTGTTTCTACAGCCATCTAAACCTCACATATATCCTAGCCAAATGACCTAAATGCCCCTAGGTTATTTAAGGCTTCTAAATCCAACTCAAGGGTAGTTTTGGCACTTTCCACCTATTCCGTTAATCATAATTAATGCTTCCCAATTCCCGCTAATCTCAATATTCTCAAACACCAATATTTCACATCCCGTTACCCTTTAATGCCTGGTAACACTCTAATCATTAAAACACCCTGAGACTCACCCCGAGCCCCGAGCTTAAACCTGTTATGACCAAACCGATAATTAACATTCCTTGATCGTCTCATGCCAAATGGCTCGAACAGACCCACATCATAATGTGGTCTCAAGATATATCACCAACATGCGTACAAATAATCAATTTACCCTCAACGGGCCAAATTACCATCACACCCCTGTAATAAGAAATATGGACTCACATGCATGCATTTCACATCATATCATAATATAATCAACATATACATGCATTTTATCAATTAATAACATAATTAAGCAAGTATGGCCCTCCCGGCCTACTGTTCACGCCGTTAAAAATATCGGAGAATTCGGGGCTTTACAACTATCCCCTCCTTACTGAAATTTCGTCCTCCAAATTTACCTGAACAGCTCGGGATACTGACTCTGCATATCTGACTCCAGCTCCCAGGTCGCCTCCTCGACCTTGCTGTTCCTCCACAATACCTTAACCAAAGGTATTGTCTTATTCCTGAAGACCTTGTCCTTTCTATCAAGTATCTGAACTGGCTGCTCCTCAAATGAGAGATCTGGCTCAAGCTCCAGATCTTCATAACTCAGAATATGGCCCACATCAGATACATACCTCCGAAGAGCTGACACATGAAATACATTATGCACGGCAGACAACGCCGGAGGCAAAGCCAATCTGTAAGCCACCTGACCAATCCTCTCTAGGATCTCAAATGGACCTACAAATCTAGGACTTAGTTTGCCTTTCTTCCTAAACCTTCTCACCCCTTTCCATGGCGAGACTCTGAGGAAAACATAGTCCCCTACCTGGAACTCCACGTTCCTGCGCTTGGGATCCGCATAGCTCTTCTGTCTACTCTGAGAAGCAAACATTCTAGCTCTAATCTTCTCAATAGCCTCACTGGTCCTCTGAACTGCATCAGGACCTAAGTATCTCCTTTCTCCCGTCTCATCCCAATGGATGGGAGATCTGCACTTCCTACCATATAGCATCTCATAAGGTGCTACTCCAATGGTAGATTGGTAACTGTTGTTGTAGGAGAATTCTATCAAAGGCAGATACTTATTCCAAGAACCACCGAAATCCAGTACACACGCTCTCAGCATGTCTTCCAAAATCTGGATCATCCTCTCAGATTGTCCATCTGTCTGAGGATGATAAGCTATACTGAACTTCAATTTTGTCCCCATGGCTTTCTGTAAACTCCCCCAGAACTTGGAAGTAAAAGTGGGGTCCCGATCTGACACGATCAACCTAGGTGCACCATGGAGCCGCACGATCTCTCTCACATAGAGATCTGCATATTGATCAACTGTAAATGTAGTCCTCACTGGCAGAAAGTGTGCTGACTTGGTGTAGCGATCCACTATCACCCAAATAGAATCATGATGACCAGTAGTCCTGGGTAAGCCCACCACAAAGTCCATCGTGATGTCTTCTCACTTCCACTATGGAATATCCAGAGGCTGCAGTGACCCTGTCGGCCTCTGATGCTCAGCCTTGACCTGTTGACATGTCAAGCACTTAGCTACATACTCTACTACATCTCTCTTCATCCAAATTGGTACTTCTCCCTACCGTCTTGTATATGGTAAAGCTTGTCACTTTCCATTTGAATTGGAGCATAGGGCACAGTGGGCGTTAAAGAAGTTGAATTTCAATCCGGTCGCTTCGAAAGCATTAAGGCTAGCTCAACTGAATGAGTTAGATGAATTGCGCCATGATTCCTACGAGAATGCAAGAATCTACAAAGAGAAGACAAAGAAATGGCATGACAATAATATTGTCAATCGGACTTTTCAAGTGGGCGATAAGGTGCTGTTATTCAATTCCCGTCTCAAGTTATTTCCGGGAAAATTAAAGTCTCGATGGTCGGGGCCATTCATTGTTACAAAAGTGTTTCCATACGGGGCTTTGGAGATTCAACAAGGTGATTCTTCGCCGTTTAAAGTTAATGGACAGCGGGTGAAGCATTACTATGGAGGCGAAATTGAGACGAAGGTCAATATTACACTGGTGGATTCTTGAAGGCAAGGAAAGCAGCGTCCGTCTAAATGACGTTAACGACAGCGCTTTTGAGAGGCACCTCATTATTTTGTAATTTATTTTTGTTTTTGTTTTCGTTTGACATTATTAATTTTTTTTATTTTCTTTTAGTGTAGTAGAACCGTGAAAAACGTGAAAAAAAAAGTTGATAATTTTGAACAGTGTTCAAGCGATATATCGCCTGGACAACAGATTCGGATGGATTTTTCTTACAAATTTGGAATTTTTTTTAGGTCCCAGGCGATATATCGCCTGCCTTGGGCGATATATCGGCTAGAGCAAATTGGGCTGTGCTATATTGGGGGTGGTTGAGGCGAAATATCGGCACGCAAGTCAGAGACACCGTTCACATACAGCTTGTGGCGATATATCGCCACATATAGGCGATATATCGCCTGGTCGATTTTTTTGAAAATAAAAAGGCACGTGGGGAGCACATGCTGGCTACATATCAGTTCTTTTTCCCCAACATAAACCCCCATTCGACCTCATCTTCCAGAACCGAACCCCCTTTCAAACCTTCCCAAAAAAAATTCTCCCATTTTTCATCTCAAACAAATCTCTCTCAAGCATTCCATCATCATCATCACGCATCAAAGGAAGGGGCCGAATCTTGCTGTGATTAAGAACATTTTCTTCATCCTCTTCAAAGTTTTAAAGTTGGGAAAGATTGTGGGGTTCATTGAGTATTGTTGGCCATTGTTTCACGATTGCACACTAGGTGTTCGATAAAAGTACTCAGTGAACGGTTTTGGAATATTTTGGACATTCTTGTGTGTTTCTGAGTTGCTTTGGGCTTATTAGTGTGTTCAGAGACTATTCCTTGTGTTCTTGAGATTCAACTACTCCAAGGCTCCAAAGAAAGCAAAGTCCATGTCCACCGTCCAACGAGCCAATGTAACTATTGCCCATACCTTTGTTAACCCCACTGCACAAAATAAATTCGAGAAATGGATAGTTAAAAATAAAACAATGACTGTGGAGTCTCACTTTAGGCCGAGTGAATTGGATGGCATACTCCCACAGATGATTATAAATAGGAATTGGAAGCAGTTGTGCGAGCCAAAACTTTTGGCTAATATTAGTTTGGTAAGGGAGTTTTATGCCAACGCTTTTGTCGAGCGGGATGATCACACAGTGTTAGTTCGAGGTAAGAAGGTTTGCTATTCTCCGCAAGTAATAAACAGGTTCTACAGCCTCAATGATCCATGGGATGACGATTATCGCACAGGGGCCGCAGAAAAGGACTATGATTTGCTCTTAAGGGAAATGACGAAGCCCGGTTCTACTTACAAAATGGGGAGTGACATGGTTACTCCAAGATCAATCAGGGCTACATGTTTGAGTCCGTATGGGAGGTTGTGGAACAGGTTCGTCATTAGTACTCTCATGCCTTCCACTCAACAAATGGAAGTGACTACTGAACGCCTCTACTTGCTCTATTGTATTTGTTCGGGCAAGTCGATCAATGTTGGGCGGCTCATTGCAGAGAGTATCAGTTACATTGCGCGAGGGGCCACATCTGGTGGTCATGGACATGCTTCATTAATTACCAGTCTATGTAAGGATCAAGGCGTGCCAATGAACGTTAATGAAGTCTGTGAATAGTCTCCAATAATTAGTCATCAATCAGTGTTGCATCAGGATGAGAATTATGGGGGTGTTCCTCGACCCACTGGTTTGGGATATGAGTCTGTTGATCCGAGTCTGTTGTCCTTGCCACCGACCGATGAACAGCCTGAGACCACAAGGCCGAAGAGAAAGGGACGAAAACCATCTACTTCTAGAGCTACTGAAGGCTCTAGTTCTCGGCAGTATAGTACCATGCAACAAGACATTGAAGAGTTGAAGAGACAACAACAACTGTTGTTACATGGTCAGGCGGATATTCGAGATCGTCAATTCCACATGACGAATTACATGGCTGGTTTTTGTGGGGCATTTGCGCGCTATACAGGATTCAATGATTTTCCTCAATGTCCTCCAGAATTGCGCCAGCCATATCAGCCGCCTCCAGATTCTGACGATGAAGAGTAACTGTTCGGTTGTCAGGTTTTTTTTAGTTTAGTTTATTTTATTTTTTATTTTTTATTTTTCTTTTAGTTCAGGTCCTTTGGATTTTGTGAAACAGTGAGGGCACTGTTTATTTTAAGTGTGGGGGCCTATTTACTTTTCTTTTGATTTTTTTTTTTATTTCTAATTTTAATGTTGGATGACTGTACGGAACTATTATTGACTAAGACAGGTGGGCTTCAATGATGAATTATGCTAATTCCTTGATGTTGTTAGACTGATGCTTTGGATATGTAGACTGTGTGCTTAACCTGTTGATAATTGATCTGAGTTTTGTCATTTGTGTATTATATGTGTTTTATTTAATTTATGCTCTACATTATATAAGTTTATAAGTATTGTGGGAATTGGTATGTATGGTGGATGTTGAAATAAGCTAGAACTTGCTCAGTTTATTTGTTGAGACGAAATGCTAAATGAAGTATTGAGTAGAGATGATTTAGGCAATTTTCTTTGGTAAACGTTTGAGCCTTTCCAGCTGACCCATAAAAATTTATCCTTAGTTACCCTTTTTGAGCCTAAAGCTTTGGTTTTTGTTCTTGATTATACTATTGAGCCTAAATTTCCTAACTTCATTATTTTTCCTTTTCCTTTGTTATCATAAGCATATAATTTGTAGGAAAGTAGAATGGAAAATAGTGAGGTATTAGTATGATGTGAATGTAGTATGATTGTACAAAAAGAAGAGAGAGAGAAGTTTTTGAGAAAATAGAAAAAAATCACTTTGTCACACTCCTTGATTATATATAGAAAATATTAAGTTTGGGGGAGTGTGATTTGAAAAAAAAAAGTGATAAGTCTAGAAAAAAAAATGATACAAAAAAAGAAAAGAAGAAAATGATGAAAGTATGTAATCTTTCTCTCTAATTGTATAAAAGGGTGATTTTTGATGTGGTGAAGAGAAAGTTGGTTGGTTTCAAGGTTTATATGCTTATGGTAATTTCGAGCCTAAATGACTATTTATCTACCTTTACCTAAGCCTAATGTTATGAGCCTATAAAAGTCCTTATGATCTACTTGATACAGATTTTATATTAGTGGAGACAAGTTAATTGAGCAAGCTTATGGTGAATTTTGATGGGTTTGTGGTATGAATGAATGTTGATACTTGTAAAATTATGTTTTGTACGGTATTTATTAAATGAAATGTGTATTCGCATGAATGACAGTATTTGGAGAAATTATTGATATGTTGAAATTCTAGTCATATGATCTAAAGCATTGGTTGAGCGATTGAAGAAGAATTGGAATTTTTGAGAAAATTTATGCCCCAGTCTAAGTTTAAATTTTTCTGTGAAGTTAAGTCATCCAATAGTTTTTTTTTAGTTTTGGATTGTTTCTTTGTTCGTTCTTTTGTTTTCTTGAGGACAAGCAATCAGTCAAGTTTGGGGGTGTGATAAGCGTACAAAATATACGCTTATTTATAACATTTTCAAATTGATTTGGTTGTTTTTCTCAAGAGAAAGTTTCTATTTAATCTGTTTGGTGAACTTGTGCAATTTGTCGTTATAATTCTGATTTGTTCGAGAATTTGGATAAATGTTTGTTTTAGTAGCAGAAAATTGGCTAATATTTGGAAATATGGCACAGGCGATATATCGCCTGTCTTGGGCGATATATCGCCGCTTATGGAATTCCAAATTTCGGCTTAAGCAGAACGACATCAGAAACTCGCGTTTTTATCGAGAACATTCAACAGGCGATATATCGCAGCATCATAGGCGATATATCGGCACAAGGGAATTTTTGGAAATTTTCATGGAAATTCGTAGGTTTTTGGATTTTTGTAAAAAGAATAAAAAGAAGATCGAGAGGGACAGAAAAGGGGAAGCATTCTGACGGCAGAGGGAAAGAAACAGAGAAAAATCCACGTTTATTTTGTTTGTGTTTATTTATGCTTTTGAATTTTAGATTGTGTGATGAAGTTTAATATTATGAACTAAATTCGTATTTAGAGTATTTTAATGTAGTCACTGGATATTCTATTCGTCTTTAATGCAATTTCTATGAATCTTTGAATTTATGGTTATCTATTGTTCTTATGTTTAATGCTTGTAATTGAATGGCCATCTGTTGCATGATTATTGGTTTTAATTCAATATCTGAAAAGTGAGAATTTGAATAGCTTTAGACAATAGACATAGATTTCAATTTAGAACGAAAGTATCAAATTGGTTTGTGTAGCAATTAGGTTTTTGTTCGTAATGCGGTTTATGTGTAGAATTTATCACAGACATGTAGAGAATTCACAGGTAAACTGAATATTTTATATCTTGAGAAAGAATAGAATTGTCATTAGTAAACTTGCTATAACCATAGATCAAAGAAACATATTAGTTGTATTATTGATTGAATATAATTGAAGGTTGATGAAATTAGAATACTCTAATCTTTCGCTTATATTAAATTTCGTTAATTAAATTGTGCTTTCTTAGTTTATTGTTCATTGTTAATTGTCATTAAAATTTTATTAGTCAAATAGAAAGAAAAGTTTGCTATTGGTAATTATTAGATCAATTCCTTGACGGAACGATAATATATTTCCACTACTATTACTTGTTTATTCGATTGCGTATACTTGCGCAGTAGTAAAAATTCGCAACACAGGGGCATTAGTCAATCCAAATGACATAACTAGAAACTCATAATGCCCATACCTGGTACGAAAGGCAGTCTTCGGTATATCTCCCTCCTTGACCCTCAACTGATGATAACTAGAACGAGGGTCGATCTTAGAGAATACCTTCATACCTTGCAGCTGATCGAATAGATCATCTATCATTGGCAAAGGATATCGGTTCTTAATTGTTAACTTATTTAATTCCCTGTAGTCTATACACATCCTCAGAGAACCATCTTTCTTCTTTACAAACAGAGCTGGCGCACCCCAGGGTGAGAAACTAGGTCTAATAAAACCCATATCTAGCAGCTCTTGCAACTGCACTTTCAATTCTTTCAACTCAGCTGGGGCCATTCTGTATGGTGCTCTAGACACTGGCTCCGTTCCTGGTGCCAGTTCTATAACGAACTCAATCTCTCTGTGTGGTGGCAACCCTGGAAAATCCTCTGGAAACACATCCAGAAACTCGCATACAAGTCTAGTGTCCTCTGGTCTCACTGGCATGACCTGAGTGGTGTCAACCACACTGGCTAAGAATCCAATGCATCCTCTCTGCAAAAGATCCCTGGCCCTCAACACAGAAATCATAGGAATACGGGGTCCATGCACAGTACCAACAAACACAAAAGGATCCTCACCTTCAGGCTCAAAGGTGACCATCTTCCTTCTGCAGTCAATAGTTGCCCCATACTTTGCCAACCAATCCATACCCAGTATCATATCAAAGTCAGTCATAACTAACTCTATCAAGTCCACTGATAAATCTTTGCCCTCTACTGTCACTGGCAAAGATCTGACCCATCTTCTGGACACCACTATCTCTCCAGTGGGTAACAAAGTACCAAACCCCACAGCATAAAATCACAAGGTCTACAAAACATATCAATAATGCTACTAGCAACAAAGGAATGTGTAGCACCAGAATCAATTAACACATGATAAGGGGTCCCTGCACTAAGAATCTGACCTGTAACAACTGAGGGGGTAGCCTCAGCTTCTGCTTGAGTCAACGTGAACACTCGAGCTGGGGCCGAGCTGTCCACCTTTCTGGGTTCTTCTTTCCCTATCTGAGGGAAATCTTTCTTAAGATGACCCACTACTCCACACAAGTAGCAGGCCTTTGCCATACACTCTCCCAAATGGCGCCTCTTGCACCTAGGGCATTCAGGACGAGCCTTCCAGGCTTCATTGCTCCCAGGACGACCTACTGTAACACCACGAGGTCTCCTGTCTGGACCTGGAACTGGGAAGGTATCAGGAACCTTCCTCTTCTGATCACTGGGGCCAACACCCCTACCAGAACCAACAAATGGAGGAACTGTCCTCCTGAAATCCCTTCTGGCTGCATTGTCACGCCAGATCTTGATCTCTGCACTCTCAGCTGTGAGTGCCTTCTCCACCACCTGTGCATAAGTAGTGACTCCTGCCACAGTGGTGATGCGAACGTCACGAGCTAACCTGGGCTGTAGTCCCTGGAGAAATCTCTCCCTCCTGGTCCCATCAGTGGGCACCAGCTCTTTGGCAAACTTTGCCAAACGGTCAAACTTTAAGGCATATTCAGTTATTGATAAGCTTCCCTGAAACAGCCCCATAAACTCATCGGCCTTCGCCGCCCTAATAGCATCATTATAGTACTTCTCATTGAACAAGATCTGAAACTCCTCCCAGCTCAGGAGATTAACATCCTTGGTCTGGCCAACCACTTCCCACCAAATCCGGGCATCATCCCGAAACATATAGGCAGCACAGGCCACCCTCTCACTACCAACTACCTTCATAAAGTCAAGAATGGTGGTAAGCATGCTCATCCATTGTTCAGCTTTGATAGGATCAGCGCTGCCTTCAAAAACTGGAGGTTTTTGTTTCCTGAACCGCTCATAAAGAGATTCCAATCTGTTCTCAACCCCAGGCAGCTGCTTAATAACTGACACTGACACAGAAGGTGCCTGTAACACATTAACCACTGCAGGCACTTGTTGCTGCCTCAGGAGATGAAGCTCCTCTCCCTGCTTCAACACTATAGCCTGCAAATCATTAAACAACTGCTGCCAGTTTGCAAGTGCTGGCTGTGGAATCTGGGATTGGTCATTCTCTTGACCCTGGCTGTTGTCATTATTCTGACCCTGACCACTCTGGCCAGCTGTAGTGTCTGTCTGTTCTGGGTTCATTCTGTCACTGATACCTTACTGAAACAACAATCAATACGGCCAGTCAGGTAGTAATAACTAAACCTCTTGCCACCTCACGATCCAAGAACAAGCAGACAATTATCATATTCCACAACCATTCAATATGCACAAACAGATACATGTTTATGGCACTCAGCACTCAGCATGTATCACATAACAGTTCATAATATCTCATGCATACAGGTAAAGCATTTGCACCACATTTAGACAGTTATGCACATAACTACATAAAGAGTTACCAAACCAAGAGTTGAGCTTGACTTCAGTGATGTGTGTACATGCCCAGCCAGTCTACAGGAACCTTAACCTTGGCATTGCTCTGATACCAAGTTGTAACGCCCCGGCTACCTCAGAATAGTTACGGTGAACGGTGGACCGGAAATTTGACTCGTTACCCGAGTCATTTGGTCAAAAACGTGCTCTGAGTGTAATTAACAGGTTAAGGCATAAAACCAATAAAAAGGGAAATGAAGATTTTCATTACAAACTGCTCTGCAGAGCTAAACAAAACATTTACAAGTGGTTCTCAGTTCAAAATGGCCATTACAGTTTTAAATTTACAATCCCGCCGACCTAAGCGGCGAAAATAGGGTAAACCCCCTAGTTCCTCTGAGAACTCCTTGGCCGTGGTGGTCAAGCGGCCACATATGTACACATCACCACATCAGCTCTCCACTCAAGGCTAGGTGAGATTTTCTTTCCCTTTACCTGCACCACATAGCACCCATGAGCCAAAGCCCAGCAAGAAAACATAATACTTTTCATAACATTATCAAATGATTATCATTATAATCACACCGAGCATAAAGCTTTCAAACAAATAGGTGAACACCACATGATCTTAGCGAGGGAGAGTGGCTGCTAGGTAAGCCACTAGCCTCCAAGCGCTTATTTCATTCATCGACCCTCGGGGTCGGTCTGGCATTAATGCTCTTTGAGCCATTCAATGCTAATAGTCATTCAATACTGATGGTTGATTAGATCTAATCTCCGTTGGCTTGCATGATCCACGCTAAGGCCGTTCTGACTAATAAATCAGTGCTATGTGACCAGTGTCCAGTATCACTCTAATCATTAAAACACCCTGAGACTCACCCCGAGCCCCGAGCTTAAGCCTGTTATGACCAAACCGATAATTAACATTCCTTGATCGTCTCATGCCAAATGGCTCGAACAGACCCACATCATAATGTGGTCTCAAGATATATCACCAACATGCGTACAAATAATCAATTTACCCTCAACGGGCCAAATTACCATCACACCCCTGTAATAAGAAATATGGACTCACATGCATGCATTTCACATCATATCATAATATAATCAACATATACATGCATTTTATCAATTAATAACATAATTAAGCAAGTATGGCCCTCTCGGCCTACTGTTCACGCCGTTAAACATATCGGAGAATTCGGGGCTTTACAAATAGTATATAGATTTTGTCATGCACTTTCTATGTATTATAAAATTAGTGAAAATAATATAGATAATATCTTCATCATTTTCTTCATCTCATTCATATATATTTACTTTTACTAAATCTATATAGAATTAGTCATGCTCTTTCTATGTATTTTATAAATAGTAAAAGTAATATTTGTGTTAGGTTTTATGTCCAATCTTTTATTGCATTATTGCCAATGGTATAATGTCAATTTTAGATTTCTCATAAGATTTATCTCATCTTTTCATGGTAAAGAATAATAATCACTTGAATACATTTTGTGAAATATATTTGTGCTTCAATGTTAAATCTTCCAAATGAATAGTTGGGATGTGAACTATCAATTTGTGTAATTTTTGTGAATCAAAGATCCAAATAAATAAGTATGCATATTGGTGATTCTTGATCCTTCCTACTTGTTACCTATTGTTACATCGCATTTTAATCTATCTTTATTTCTAATATTTGAATTTAAAAAACAACAAAAATATCACTTTTTCTATTTTCTTCATATTATTTATCTCTAACACTTATTTATTGATTAACTTTATTTCTTTGTCTCCTTGTGGAATCGACTGCCCGATCTATACTACGACAACTGCTAAGTGGAAGTCACGTTTGGGCGTTAAACAACCGGTCGCTGAGATTACGCCCTTCCAACTCTTCTGGTGACAGGAAGGTACTGAAATCCAACCCCGTCACCAGGGCAAACTCTCCCATGCCGAATCTACAAGACTTCGACCCCAACAAAAAATGCACCTCATCTTCGTTGTTGCTGGTGATTTTCCTGAGAAACAGTTGATGCACCAAGACTCCGGAGAAATTAAACTCCGAAGACAAAAAGAACTGCTTGAAAGGGGATTCCTTAGCCCTTTCAAGCAGCCCGAGCTCCAAAAACCTGGTCTTAATGTGATTTAAAGTACTACTACCCCGATATGTCACTCGACCAGGAAAGTGATCACTGAACGGAACAAGCAAATTAGGCATCTGTAACAACACATGAAAAAAATTGGTAAGAAAATAGAATAAAAAAAATTTCATAAAAACACTGAAATAAGTTGTCATCGAGCTCTATCGAGCTATAATCGAGCTACAACATACCTTATCGAGCAACTATCGAGTTCCATCGAGCAATATCAACAACCTAAATCTATCGAGCCTATCGAGCCAGTGTCGAGCCTATCGAGCTAAGCAAAATCTGCCTACATAAATTACCATCGAGCTACAGTCTAGTCTAATATCGAACCATTATCGAACCTATCGAGCCCTTGTAATATAATACTAGGGGTGAGCACGGTGTGGTTTGGGCGGTTTGAACACTTTTTAATACACCACGCCACAAGTGCGGTTTAGTAACTAGAACACACCATGCGGTGTGATTTGGTTGCACCAAACCGACCAAACCAAACCATTTTTTGCGGTGTGGTTTGGGCGGTTTTCCACGGTTTGTGTTAAAAAATATGTCATAACAAAATTTAAATTTTTTAAAAAATACTAGATCCTTAGTTCATAACAGATCCTTAATAAGTTCTAAACAACATCACAAGTTATCAATTAAGTTCAGTGAAACACAAAAAAAATATACAAGTCTCTCATATTGGGTAACTATAAAAAATGGTATATATGTAAAGTTTATTTATTTTTAATATATTTGTAAGTATGCGGTGCGGTGCGGTGCAAACCAAAATTTCACACCGCCAAACCGCGCACCGCACCGCACCGCGCGGTTTAGCTAAAATACAAACCATACCGAACCATTACACTTTTGACACCGCGGTTTGCGGTGTAGTATGTTGCGGTGCGGTCGGTCACCGCGGTTTGTCGGTTTAGATGCTCACCCCTATATAATACCACATATCCATCGAGCTTCTATCGAGCTCCTGTCGAGCCTACTATCGAACCATAATCGATCCTATCGAGCCCTTGTAATATAATACCACATATCCATCGAGCTTCTATCGAGCTCCTATCGAGCCTACTATCGAACCATAATCGATCCTATCGAGTTAGTTTCATATATTGCCATAGATCTATCGAGCTCCTATCGATCCACCATCGTACTGTTCAAACTACCCTATCGATCCTACTATCGAACCTATCGAGCCACTAGTTCAAACCCAGAAAAAATTTCCCACAAAATCGAGCAACCCATTCCACAAATCACAGATTCAACAACAATATAAAGCAAATATGGACTTGGGTTCAAGATTTTACCTTTGTTTTTTAAACTTTGAAGGAAATATGCTCCGTGGGTCTCGGGTTTGACAGAAAAATGGGAGTTTGCAGTGGGTCTCGAGATCGACGGAGAAATGGGAGAAGGTGGGGGTTCAACGGAGAAGGTGGGGGCTCGACGGAGATGTGGGCTCAATGGCTCGATGGAGATGCGGGCTCGACGGAGGTGGGGGTTCGATGGTTTTTGGGGGATTTTTGTGAGACTGAGAGAGATAAGGCCGAGGTTGAATGGGAAGGGTATTTTGGGTATGAGGGAAAAGTTTAGCATCAATTTGAAAAAGTTAATAATGCTAAGATTTTTTTGTAATTGTACATATTAATATGTATAAAAAGTAAAATTTCCCTAAAAGAATAAGTTACGTGCACTTCCAAACACATAATACACCGCACTTCCAAACACATAATACACCATCACCATCTCCTCTCATATAATACGATAATGTATCAAATTATTTTAATCTTCCACCTCATATTACTAAAAGAAGTAACTGTTTTTTAATAAAAAAATTAAATAAAATATTATTATATTGATTAAACATATTATGTGACACAATAATTTAATAAGAGATCTTAACTCCATAATAGATACCTATTATATTCTCGAAATTTCAATGTTTAATAACAATAGTTTTCTATAGGATTCTTTCATTTCAAAATAAAAAAATATTACAGCATTATTTTACCTATATTTCACTAGCTATTTACAATATTGGTTATTCACTTATTCGTCAAACTACGGACAAACCACCCACACTACACAAAAATATAAAATTTGAAAACATTTTTAGTGCAGTTGTGAATTGTATTTTTTTCAAATCGCACAATATGATTTAGTGTGCAATGTATAGTTTGAAATTTTATAAATGTAGCTTAGACTACACATCATTGCAGGATATTTTTTTTTATATGTTGGTAAGATGAACGTTATCATGAATTTTGTTGTCAACTTTTGTATGAACTTTTATTATGAGTTATTGAATTTAATTATGTTTAATTGTTCATTTAACTTATTGTTAAATTATTTAGTGATAAGTGTAATTATCCATATTGTATCGTACTATATTTTTGTGATACGATAGGTTGTGGTTTGAGGTTTATGTAATACGAATATAATTTGAAAAACTGTTCAAACCACATATACAATGCGGTCCAATAAATTTGTAAAATATGACCCTACGTGCACACATACACCTTAATAATAGATCAAGTGTCATGATGGAATTATCTTTGATTTTTATTTTTCAATCAAGATTATTAGTACATACGTTACGTTATTTCAAATTTAATTTTTTTGAAATAATAAAATAACATTTTATTTATAAAAGAAATAAATCTATATTAGAAAAGGATTATTAAAATTAATTTATAATATATTTTAAAAATGAATTTTATTTTGCATGTATATTTTTTTTTCAAAATAATGTTGTCTTTATCAAGTCATTTTAACTAGGGTTAATCTGTTATGATACATCTATTCGAGTTTCTAGATTATACTTGACAGATTGAAACCATCATGTTTTTATGCCATGTATTCGTTACGTTATTTCATAATTGGCACTTTGAAATTGCTGTTTTTTTCGAAACGTCACAATAATTTTGTCATTTATGTGAATATTCCTTGCTAATAAATTTCTCAATATTTGTTTGTGGCCTGTAAGAGTAGTTGTTGTTGTCATGACCTAAATAAGAAAGCAAGGACAAACTATTTTTTAAAAGAAAAACAAAAATTATTGAGGTCCAAATTCGAGCCCCTAACGATTTTAAGAGCAAGTTTCTGGGAGAGATGTTAACATAAATATGGGAATCTTAAATAAACTTTAAATATATATAGACAAAAAAATAATTAAGCCAAATATGGTAATACACGGTTAATACAAAATAATAAATATGGAATTCCCATAAACTAAACTAACAGATTCCCATAATTTTCTCACCCACTGCCAATCAAGAAAATTTTTGTATGGTACAGCAATTCATCGACCATTTTTTCCGATCACAGCTTCATATTCTCCATTCTTTCCGATCAAAATCCGATCAAGAAGTGATAGCTGCTACTCTCATCATCGTCTCCGATCTGGCTGCTACTCTCATCATCGTCTTCTTTCTTCAGTCATCAAATTAAAAATTCAATTGAATTTGAGATCTTCTTCTTCTTCTTCTCCGGCAGATCTTCTTCTTCTTCTTCTCTGGCAGATCTTCTTCTCCGATTACATCCCCTGCTTTTACGTTCGTTCACATCAGCAAACGCATAAATCCATCAACTTCTCTGATTTCTCAAACAGGTAAGCAAATCTTTCTTCAAATATACGACATGCAAAATATTTACACAAATAATCTGCAAATTACTTCCTGATAAAATTCTTGACTCAAACTACTTGTTTCAAAACTTTTTTAATTACAAACGTGAAACCAGTTACACACACAAAAACAGAATTTAATGCAACATAAATAAATATGGAAACTGGAAAATAGTTCTCGATTCAGAAAAAGAAACCAGTTACTAAAATAATTTCAACATTAATAATATTCATTCACTAACACAACCAGATACATTTTAAACATCACTAAAAATTATGTTGTGCTATATTGCAGATATGGAGACCATAATGACATTGATTCGATTTGGAGGAAAATGGACAGATAGATATCAGTATGATGAGTACACCATGACTGGACTGATAATACCAACAAATTGTTCTCTAAACAATTTGGTTCATTTAGTGAAAACTGAAATAAAATGCAATATTCAAAATATTGAGCTGAGTTACCAGTTATCACCAGGTATGCCACCAATGAAATTACTCACTGACAATTCAGTCCTATTCTACATTGAGCTGAAAAAGAAGCAAAATGAAGTAACTGAGCTACCACTATGCATCACCACTGTTGATCAAACAATAGCTGAAACTGTTCAACACACTACATATGAAGAAGAAACACAAAAACAGAACACAGATTTAGAAAAGCTAGTTCTTCAACTAAACAACGAGCAATCAGCTACATAATTACAATATCACGAAGCAACCTACACCAGAAATAACCAGGTACAAACCTTCCCAAATACTACAGACATAGCTGATGATGTAGCAGAATTTATCATAGAGAGAACAGAAGAAAACAAAAGAAAAAGAAAAGAAGAAACAGAAATTATAACTGATCATAAAATTTTCAAAGTTGAAGAAGGCCAGATTTATAAGGACAAAAAGCTCTTAAAATCTGCTCTATGTTATTATGCTATGATCCACAACTTCCAATTCAAGACAAAAAGATCTTAACCAAGAGAGTACCTGGTAACCTGTGTGGATGACAATTGTAACTGGTTACTTAGAGCTTCAAAGTTCAAGAAAACAGAAACATTTAAAATCAGAAAGTATGTAAAAACTCACACCTGCTCCTTGGATATCATTATGGAAGACCACATGCAGGCTAATTGCAATGTCATTGGGGAACTAATAAAATCAAAATACATGTCAATAAAGAGAGTACACACACCACATGACATAATCAACGACATGCTAGATGATTTTGGTGTTTCAATGGGGTACCAAAAAGCCTGGAGAGCAAGAGAAAAAGCTTTAGAATTGGCAAGGGGAAACCAAGATGATTCATACCAAAAACTTCCCATCTACCTTCACATGCTAAAAGTATCGAACCCAGGTACAATTACACACCTGGTTACAGACAATACAGATCACTTCAAATATATGTACCTAGCATTTGCAAATTCCATCAAAGGATGGAAACACTGTAGGCCAGTCATTGTGATAGATGGAACTTACTTGAAGACATCATTTGGGGGAACTTTATTCACTGCTTCAACAATGGATGCTAACAACAACATATTCCCATTAGCCTTTGGAATTGGAAACTCTGAAAATGATTCATCATGGTTATGGTTTTTCACAAAGCTAAAGGAGACATATGGAGAAAGAGAAGGTACGGTTTTCTTCTTTATATTCTTATTGAAACAAACTAAACTCATAAAATTATCAGTTTAATAATAATCCAGCAATAAAATAGAGAAAACAGTGTAAAAAAAAAAATAACAGTCATATAAATTAATGAAACCAGTTACTCAGTTAATACTTAATAACCAGTTACTCCATTGTGATTTTGCAAAACAGGTATGGCAATCATTTCAGACAGGCATAAAAGCATAGAAAATGCTATAGACCATGTATACCCAAAAGCTTTCCATGGAGCATGCATATTCCACCTGTTAAACAACATCAAAGTCAATTTTGGTGTCCATGGGGAGGACCTAAACCTAAACTTTGTCAAAGCAGCAAAGGCATACAGGGTACAATCATTTGAGCATTACATGCATGAAATAGACAAGATTGACACACGCATAAGACCGTATTTACAAAAATTGGATATTCAACTTGGTCTAGATGCCATGCTCCAACAAGAAGATATACAATGATGACATCAAATATAGCTGAATCAATAAATGCTGCATTGAAAGCTGCAAGAACGCTGCCAATCACTACAATGATGGAGGGCCTTCGAAGTTTAGTTCAAAAATGGGTATGGAAAAATGGTAACGAAGCAAACGGAACATTCACACAAGTAACAACAGATACTGAAACTGTGCTTAGAGAAAACTTTATTCGTGCCATTAAATTTCAGGTACCTGACATATATTGAGCACTGAATATTATTTATCAAAACTCTTAGTAACCAGTTACTCAAAAATATCACAGTATCCAGTTTCTAACATGTGTTTCTCTACTAAAATAAACAGGTCTTCCCAGTAAACACTATACTGTACCAAGTTGTGGTTGAACATAAAGGAAATTTTTTGGTCAACCTAATGGAGAAAACATGTGAATGCAAAAGATTCCAACAAGACGAAATACCGTGTGCACATGCAATAGCAGTATTCGCCAAAACACGGCTGAAAACATATGATTATGTTGCTGATTACTACAAAACTACAACTATGAAAGCAACATATGACTCAACTGTTCATCCATTGCCAAATGAAGGCGAATGGACACTGCCAGAGACTTTAAACATAATTGTCCTACCACCAAAATCAAGAAAACCACCAGGCCGCCCTAGAAGGAAAAGAATCAGATCTAGAGGAGAACCAAAGGTGCAAATAAAATGTGGAAGATGCGCACAACAAGGGCATAACAGAAAAACATGCAGGAATGAACCAATCCCAAAGCTGCGAAACACAACAAAGTCAAAGAAAATAGACAAATAATTTTCTAAAGAATAGATATACTACAATTTCAATATTTTCATTTCATGTAATAAAATTGTATCCTAATGTTTTCTACTTCAATAAAAGTACAAACTTTTTAAACATTTTACATTTTATAAACTTGATACTCAACTTCATGGTTCCAAACACAAAGATATTCCAAATCTGGATACTCAAGTACCTGGTTACAACACATATTATAGAAAGAAAAAAAAAACAGATACTATAAGTAAATTTAACAAACAACTACATATACATGTAACCAACGATTTAAAAACCTAATTATAAAACCACAAATCTTTCACAAAAAACAAAAAATATTATAAACTTGATACTCAACTTCTAGGTTCCAACACAAGATATTCAAAAACTGAAAATTCAAGTACCTGGTTACAACACATAAAAATATAAAAAACAAAAAGCAATCACTATAAGAAATTTTAACAAACAACTATATATTAATAAAACCAACTACTTTAAAAACCTAGTTATATAATCAGAAATCGTTCACACAAAAAAAAAAAAACAACAAACATAAAAAAATAAAAAATAATTTAAAAAATAGAAATAAAAACTAAAGAAACAGTAACCAGTTACCTGAAACATATGGCTTTTACAATCTAACACAGAAGTAACCGGTTACACCATCTTCATACAATAATAATTGAAACCTATATGAAAAAAAAACATGTACATCACAATATCTGCACACTTTAAAAAAAAAAAAACTCCAACACTATTGAATAAAAAAACATACACATTAAAATAATATACATTAAAAAAAACTTTATATTAAGCCAAAAGTTGAAACCAATTCTTTACATTGACCAAAAAAAAAAAAAAAAAAACCATACATAAGTCCAGTACTAAAACAGTACCCAGTTACAAACCACAACTTCACTATTAAACAACGAAAGAAAAAAAAGACATGGTCGTTAATACAGCTAAAAAAAAAAAAACTCCAACATCTCTACTTATAATTCCTCCTCCTCTTTGATTTCTTTGATGGAGCATCATCTTCTGTCTTGTACCCACCAATCTGCTTCTTTTTTGCATGACTATACAAGTTAATGGCAAGATAATCACGATAGGTAGCAATTTTGGCAGTCATGTTCTTCGGGATGTCATCAATCTTCCCATGAATAAACAAATCAGCATACTTGATAACAAATACTCCACAATCACTGCAAAAAAAAAAAACAAAAAACACAAAAAACAGAATATGAAATTACTTAAAAACAAACAAAATAGAAAAATAAACAACAATATACAAAAAACCAGTTACTTACTTATCCTCTTGAAATGACAAGTATTTGGCAAAGTTAAAATCAATTGGATCCTTCTTCCCAACAGAATATGGACCAACATTCAAGTCCAAATCTTTCCTAGAACAATAAAAATCAAGAAAATCTAGAAAATATGGTAAAACAACAGAGTAAGCCTTCACATATGGCAAAGCAATACTCTCATTCTTCTTCCCCGTCAAAGAATTGTAGACAGTTAACATCCTACTCTTAATGGAAAAGTGAATAAAAACCCAATGCAACTGAACCTTCACATGCACAGGAAAAAAAACATGATCCACATCCACCCAAGGAGTGTTACAAAACAAATATTCACCAATAATGTAATCTGAAATTAGATTATCAAAACGAATGATGCTTGAATCACATTTGGCTGCCACAAAGTTATCATACAAACCCTTGATAGTTGCATCAAACCAAGAGTCTGTAGTTGTAACCCTCTTGTTCAAACCATCAACCAGCTTAATCTTCTTCCTCAGGTAATAAAAACATACATTTATATGCTACAAAAAATAAATAAACATACAAAAGTTAGGAACCTGGTTACTACCCATAAATAAAAAAAACAATTTACAGACAGTACTAAAAGGAACTTGGTTACTTGTCTTAACCATGATCAACAACAAAAACAAAACATCTAAACAAAACAAAGACTAATTAAGAATCATTATACCAAGAACCTGGTTACTAGCCAATATATAATAAAAAAAAAACAAGTTACACACAATGCTTCAAAGAACCTGGTTACTACCCAAAATTTAAAAATACTTTACACACTTATTAACAGGAACCTGGTTACTTGACTTAAACATGATCAACAAAAAAAAAAAAAAAATCTAAACAAACAAATACTACTAAATAAACATTATAACAAGAACCTGGTTACTTACAGTGTCCATAAGCTCCTCCCCACAAGTTTGAAGCTTGTAAAACCACATTTTCTCAGAAATTTTAACAAATGAATAATCCATTGGGGGATTGATAATGTTATTGACATCAGAAAATTTCTTCTTCCTTTAAAACAAAAAAAATATATATATTAACAAACAATTAAATATCAAGAATAATAATATTAAAGAAAATATAAAAAAACATACTTATTCTTAAAATTCATTTTATCCTCAATCCAAGAAATATAATCCAGGCAATCATTCTTTGAAACATTCTGCCCTATTTCATTTTCAAATGGAACCAATCCTCTAACAATCACCACTTCCACTCCCTTCCTCTTCACAGTTTCTTTAACATCAGAAGAACCAAACTCAGTAACAAAAGGAGACTTGACATGAGTACTAGGTTTAGGCTCCCTCTTTTCAATAGCAACAGGAACCTCATCATCATCACCAACCATCACAACCTTCCAATCATCCTTACTCCCGGTAAATTTCTTTTCTCCTTCTGCATACTGAACAGTTCTATCAATAACACTCAAAATCTCTGGATCAACATATACTTCTTCAAAACTTAAACCAACTGAACTGAACTCAGGCTTGTTTGTAAAATCCTATAATGAATAAAAATAAAATCAATTACAACAAATTCAATTTTAAATAAAATAATACAAGAAACAAAACAAAAATAAATTACAAAACCTTATCTCCACCCACAACATTTGACAACTCCAACCCAGAATAAACAGCATCAAAATTTTCATTTAAATCCTTCTCAACACCCTAAAAGAAATAATGAAACTGGTTACAACAGTAACTGGTTACACTAAACAACTACAGAAAGAAAACATACTATTAAGAAAAATAAACTAGTTACCTTACTACCATCAGACTCTTCAGCTGAATCATTTCCACAATCCTAGCCAAAAAAAAAAAAAAAACAATCTGGTTACAACTAAAAATGGTTAAAAAAAACAATAAAGCATAAAAACAAACAAGTTACCTTAGAATCATCAGAAATAGGACTGGAAACATTATCAAAATCATCTGGCTTTTCCCCTTCATTAAAACCAGCACTTTCATCACTTGAATTTGCAACTTTTTCAGAATTTTTTGCAACAAATTTTGCAATCATTGCAGATAAATCACTGAGTTTCCCCATGAACTCAGATCTCATAACTGTAACTGCAATGTCACTAATAATAGTTTCTTGGCATGCTTTTATTGATGAGATTGATTCACAAATCAATCTCAACTTTTCACTATCAACCTACAAAACAAAATAAAATACTTTACAAAACAGCCAAAAAAAAAAAAAAAAGAAACCTATAAATTTCAAAACAAAATAATATTTTTTTTTAACTAAAACAAACAACAAAACTAACCAGTACCTGGGTACCCGGACTACTGTCTCCATCTTCAGCACACACCTTCGGCAAGTATAGAGGCTCAAACTTAAACTTCTTTACTGCCAGTTTCTTTCTCTCCTCAGAAGACGGATAGACATTCAGGATAGTCAACTGAATAAATTAAAAATATATATATATATATATACAAAATCAAGAAAACTGGTTACCATCAACTGAAACCAGGTACACAAACAAAAATGCAAAAATGAATCAAACAAATTTAGCAAGAAACCAGTTACAAAACAAAAAGATTATACCTTCTGATTGTTGAAAACCTTTCCCACCAAGTTTGCATAGAACGCATTATCTGTACTCTTCCAATTCAACAAACGGGGAAATTTTTTCCCAACCCGTTGACAAAACTCAGGACTCAACTCAGCTATACTTTCATAAATCCATACAAGAAAAGCAATGGGAAACCCAAGAAGTTTGTAAGGGTGAAGGCCAACCTTCCCATCAACGAACAGTCCATCAAATATTTTATTCCCACCCTTCAAAGCAGTTTTCAAATATTGAAAACTCCTATCCCATACAAACTTGCCAAAACTAATATTTGCTAATTCAGAAAAATCTCGATCAACCATCTCAAAAAAGAAATCATCAACCAACTTATCACTAGTATAGCCGTACAAATAGTTAACTAGGATATGAACTATACCCAATTTGACAACATCCTCATCATCAACTAGATCCTTACTAATAAAAGCATTGCGTAATTCAGACTTCGACACCTTACCAACAAAACGCCCAAATATTTTTTTCTTAAACAAAACCTTCTTTTTTTGAAAACGACTTAAATCAAAATCACCATCACATCTAAGACCCGTAACTAGAGCAAACTCTTCAATAGAAAACCTACACACTCTACGACTAAGCTTAAACCACATTTCCTCTTCCTCCCTCTCATGAGATACCTCTCTCAATAACACAAGCTGGGCAAGTTGAGTTTGAAAATGAATATCACATACTTCTAAAAATTGCCCAAATGGGGTCTTCTTAAACACTGATTTCTGACTTTTAGTCAACTTAGATTTCAAGTCAGTACTGACACTCTTGTCATTAAAATGTTGAACCTTACTACCAAACCTCTTGGAGGGGTATATTTTTAAATGAGCCTGCAGAAAAAAACAAAACAATTAAACATGCAACTAGTTTCAAAAAATATAAACATGAAAAATTTATAAGTACTTTACATTTATAAAACGACTTATATGTATTTAACTTTGTATGGTTTAAATATACATATAAAAAAAACAATTCATTCACTAAGGTAAACAAGTTCAAAACTCATTAAGCAACATCGTTCACTGTTATCTGTAAAGTAACCAGGTACATATGTAACCAGGTACACATGAAACCAGGTACCAAAAAATAATAAAACAGCTTAACAACAAAAAAAAAACACAGCAATAACAATAAAACAAACACAAAACAGAATTTAAGATTATGCAAATTAACTACAAATCTACAAGAACCCAGATACACAACCATAAAAAAAATTAAAAAAATAGAATCCACATGTAACCAGGTACACATGTAACCAGGTAAAAAAAAAAACAGTTTAACAACAAAAGAAAACACAACAATAACTATAAAACAAACACAAAACAGAATTGAACATTATACAAATTAACTACAAAACTACAAGAAACCAAATACACAACCATAAAAAAATAAAACAAACAGAATCCACCCAATGTGAAACACAACAACAGAAACATAAACAGATGAACAATTTTATATTAAAATAATTAAAAAAATAAACACATACCACAACATGTTTAGTCTCATGAGAATCATCTCCAGCATCCTTACTACCAGATGCACACGAATCCTTCGCCTGTTTAACAGTGGAAGGCGATTTACTTGTCTTCCTTGCAACAGAGGAAGGGGATTTACTCTTCTTCCTTGCAACAGACTTCAAATGTGTAATGTTACTCCTTCGAGGAAGAATCTCGCAAATATCATCCCCTACATTCTTCGATTCATCCTCTACTATACCAGAAATTTTCTTCTCCGAACCAGAAACACCACCGCATTCACCACAGTGATCCATCACACAAATTCGAGCAAGAGAAATATCAATGCACTGCATAAAAAAAAAAAAAAACAACACAAATGAAAAAAGAAAAACAGATATACACATATATAGAGCACAAATTACAAATAACTACCCATAAACTTCCCAAATAATAAACTGATCAAAAACTGACAAAAACCCCACTAAAAAACTAACGATAAAATCGTGCACCAAATATAAAAACCGTCATTAACACAGATTAAAAAACAACCACCCACGACAGAAAAATATATAATACAAAGCAAAATTAACAATCAATTTACATTAAAAATAAATAAAATAAAATAAACCCTGAAACCGGGTACTCACCGATACGAAAACACCACAAAGAGGCACAAATCCACAACGAGAAACTTATAAAAATCCTAAGAAAAAGAAAAAAAAGAAGAAATCAACACAAAAAACCAAATGCTGAAAGAAAGAAAAAATTTGAACCAAACGATATATAAAAAACGTGATACTGAAGCAAACGGAAAAAGACATACCTGAAACCAGGTACTCACCGAGACGAAACACACGCACAGAGGGCAGAAAATCGACAACAAAGAACTCAAATAAACCCTAACACAAGAACGAAAACTAAGAACACAAATCACCACTGAAGAAAACGTGATACTTAATAAAATATACTAATAAAATTCAGAAAACGTGAAGAAGATAAAAACGTGATAGAGGCTGGGTACTCAAGTACCTGCATGCATACTGGGAATTGATTTCTTTACAAAAAAAAATTCAAAAATAAAATAAAATAAAATAATAAAAAAAACACATAAAATGACTAAAAAGCCCTCACAAAAATACACATAAATGCATAATAAACCACTACTGAATTAAAATTTTCTTACAAAAATGTTTACCAAAATAATAAAAATAATAATAAAAATAAAAAGAAAAAAATTTACTCATAAAAATACCCCTATAGAAAAAAAAAATGTATACAAAAAAATATGGGATATAAAAGCAATATTTTGATAAATATGGGAAAACAAAACCCATAAAAAAGGAAAACAACAAAAAAAACCATAAAAAATGCACACAAAATAAAAAGCCATATATATCAAATTTTAGAGAATTTTCCCATATTTCATGTAAATTCCTCTTTCTGGGAGGCTAGATTTGATCTTGCATATGGGCCTTCCCACGCCATCTATGGAAAGTAGGTTGTGATGGTGATTGGTGAGTGAAGCATGGGCCTTACAGATTATTTAATGGTTGGATTTGGTTGTGATGTTTTCTTTTTTCTTTCTTTCAAACAAGTCCAACCATTCAAATAGGAAAACTTTTAATTGTTTAGATTTTTAGAAAGTTCAATAAAACTATTATTAATTAGTCAGAACAAGTAAAAAAAAAAAAAGCACATTATTAAATATTATGAAGAAGTAATTAATTAGAGAGTTGCGACGAAAATAATAATAATAATAATAATTAGAGAGGAAGTTACAAAAAATAAAATAAAAAATACAACATCAACTTTTCTTTTCAGTGTTACTATTTGTTTGGAAAAATTGACTGTTTATTTTTTTAAACATAACCTATTTTTTTTAGTAATCTTTACAATTAAATAATTACAAAAATTACCTACAAATTTTATTTACAAAAATACCTTACCACCGTATGAGCTCTTTTATATAAGTATATATGCATGATCTTTATTGCACAAAATAATATACAATAGAAAACATAAATACATGCATAAAAGTAATTTTCATACAGAGATTCGTAAATACAATAATAAAATAAGCATGTAAATGGGGCAGGTCTGCCCCGCCCCGCTTCCTCCCCGCCCCGCAAATACTTTGCCCCGCCCCGCCCCGCCCTGCCTCGATTAGTTTCTTAGAGCGGGGCGAGTTGCCCTACCCCGGCTTAATCGGGGCAGGTCTGGCCCGCCCCATTTAACTTTTTTTTATAAACATTAAATTATAATTTTAGAATTTTCCCTAAGCATAAATATTATTTTTTATTGTAATTTTTATATTTTACAATTCGTTCGTATCAACTACACCATCAAATATTAAATTTTGTTTTTTTATTTTAAAATTTACAAAATAAATACAAGAATAAGGATGAATTATATGAAACATATTTTTCAATATTTATAAATCTTTTTAGTCTATATAGAATTAAAGATATTCTAAACCACATATAAAATATCAATTTTATGTACTATGTATATAAGTAGCATGAGAGAATTGAGTTAGAGTATAGAAAAAAAAAGTTTTTGAGGTGGGGCAGGGCCATGCCTACAACAAAACCATTAGAGTACTTACGAGATGCGTAAATGAACAATGATTACACCCTTTGGATTCCCTAACCTTTTCTCATTGTTGAATTATGCGAGGTATTGCAAGGAATCCAAACTGCTTTGAAACAAGACCACAGTCTTCTAAGACCTTCTCTAAAACAACCTAGTGTTTGTGTGGGCAAGTCTCAACACATAAGAAGAGATTTCCTAGAGAGAAAAACTAAGAGAGAGTGGGCTGCTGGATATAGAATATTAGTAGTGAATTTTTACCTTGTCAAATTCAGCTTTTTTAATGCATTTTATAACTAGTATATATATGTAATTATCTATGACATAAATAAGTTTTAGTTACCCATTTTATTTTAATTAATTAAATACTTGTCAAAATCAATCAATTATACTTTCGACATTTATTTAATTCATTTTATTAATATTAATACCAATTTATCAATATTAACAAAATTATCCAAATTGACTATAATACTATCTTTTTGAGACTTTGCAATAAAATCCTCAAAGTTTCTTCTATTTCTTTTCTCACAAAATATCAATAAATAGTTTAACATTATTTATTTTCATTGACCTAGTCAATGTGATATTTTTATAATTAATTATTCAAGACTACTATGTTCATTTTGATAAGAGATGACATGGGGACTTTGGATCCATGAACTCATGCTCCAATAAGTTGTCGTGAGTTTATTTATAACAAATAATCTTACTACCTTATTAATTCATCGTGACTCCACTATAGACTCAGAACTGTACTCTTGAATTCATAGAACGTTTTACACCAAATGTAAATACGTTAACCATTGTTATAACCATAACCATCATTCAATCCTCTATAGATGATCTACTAATGAGACAAGTGCAAAGTACCGCTTTACCCCTCATTGGTATTTTATCCTTAACTCACACTAAGTTCATTGTAAATGATATTTCCGTAAATTTAATTACAGAAATGAGTACTCTATCATTTAACACTTGAACCAAGCTATAAGGAAATCATCGTTTCACTTATTAATCAAAAGCTGTAGAATTCATATCTATGATAAATACTCCCACTCAATTATACTACAAAATCTCCAATATGTAAGTACGAGCTAGTCCGTAGGGTACACTACAACAAATAGGGTCATTTGCGGCGTAACTAGTCCGCCGCTATTGCAGAGGTTATTAGCGGCAGACTAGGGGTTCCGCTGCTAGTAATGCATCGATTATTTAAAAAATATTATAATATCTATTAGCGGCGGCTTTGCTATTATTAGCGGCGAATAGTCCGCCACTAATAGACAAAAGAAAATGCCTATGAAAGTGATAAGGTTTTTTTAAGATTTATTAGCGGCGGTTAATCTCTTTTTATTAGCGGCGGCCTACTCGCCACTAATAGTATTAGCGGCGGGTAATCTCTTTTATTAGCGGCGGCCTATCTGCCGCTAATAGTACTATTAGCGGTGGATGATATTAATAGCGGCGGGTCGCCCTGCTGCTAATACTTTTACGGTTTATTCACCCCCATCGTCTTCTTCTCCCAAATCAGTGAAACAAATTTTCTTTCGCCTGAACTTATCTCTCGGTTATCTCCTCCCTTTGCCTGAAGCTTATCTCTCAGTTCTCTCTTTCTATCTGCTAAGAATGTATATCTCTCTTTCTATTTTGTTAATCGGGATTGGATTTTTGGTTGGCTAAATGTAATTATCCTATTAACTTATATATATATATAATATTCAACTTTAGTGTAAATGAATGAGACAGAGGAGTTTTATAAGCATGTATAACTATTTATTTTGCAATGCAATTTTATTGTTCTTTAGTAAATGACAGTGATATTTCTATCTCTCGGTTTTCTCTTTCTTATTTTTTTGTTTATTAATTTTGGGTTTTCTCTATCTATGTAGCTTGCTTGTAATGCATATAGCATTTTGGGACTGGACTATTTCCTATCATTTCCATTATTAACCACAGGTAACTATATCAGTTAAAAAATTTAGTTGATTGATATGTTTTAGGTACCATCCTCCTTATTTCAATTTGTTAAATGTTTTTGCTGCTTAGCTGCATGCCAAATTCTATTTTGGTCTTTGAGGGAAGATTAGCTATCATACATGTTGTGCAACATATACCCAAAGATTCTGAGGTAACATATGTTTTCTTGGATATTAACAATTTTTTATATTAAGGACAACTGTGTATCCACATATATCTTCTTGTAGAATTTCCAAACATGTATTTATGATGGTAAAGTTGTTGAGTCTTAATACATTTGACCTGTAGAGAGCTGAGACAGATGCAATTCTGATAAAAACTTGTAACAAATGTCATTTATTCCCTCTTTTTGGGTTTACTTTTTGATATTAAATTAAAAACTTGTAACAAATGTATTTTTCACTTGTAAATATGGTAGACACAGAGAGCATAGAGGATTTGATGGTTTTTGAGCGAAAGATTTTTGGCTTGTTTCGCTAAAAACCAAGCAAATAGAAAACAAATTAAGTATGTAACAACGCAAGGCACAAAATCGATGGCAGCTAAGCGTCACGAATATGTAAGTGAAGATGTTAATTTAATTTTATAAAATAACATATTCTAAAACATTTTTTTTTACATTTGTATAGGAGAACCCAGATGCGTATGTTGTTGATACTTGGAGGGATGCTCATATGAAAAAATCGACAAAATCTTTTGTCAATGAGGCAACTCAACAAGATTATGTAAGTATATAGTATTTTTTTCTTGTTTCTAATGTTTCTAATTTTTGTTTATAAAGTTTTCTTTATATAGGAAAAAATGGCGGCGGAGTTTTAGAGGTCACATCTTGATAGGCAGACTCAACAGCAAGTGAGGGATCTCTTAATGTATCTGGCGTTGATTTATCCCCGGTCGATCAATAAGAGGTACTAAGTAAAGTACTCAGAGAGAGATCTGACTACCAAAGAGGAGTGGGTTATAGGGTGAAAGGGAAGGCAAGAAAGACAACTTCCAGCTCTACAGATCAAAGTCAATCCCATGCACATACTGCTCCTATGCCTAATGAAGATATGACTACTATGGCTATGATGATGAAGGCAATGCGTGAGACGATTCAGATGGTGGTACCTCAGCAACCCAGTAATCTTTATGGCCCACGGTTTGACAGTTTTCTGCAGAGGTATTTGCCATCGCAATTTGAAGGTGGTACGTCTTCTCAAAGTAACATCGCCCATCCTGACCTTCATACACTGCCACAGCAGCAGTACCAGCCTCCTCCACCATAACTGACACATGTGTCGTCGCAACAACCTCCTCAGTTTCTAAACCAATATATGTTTGGATGCTCTTCCCAGTCTCCTCCACTATATTTTAACATTACCGATTTTCAAGGAGGATCGATGCAGCATCCGCTACTTAATGTTAGGTATGGGGAAGTTGGAGGTTCGTCGCAGCAGCCATATGTTAGATATGGTGAGTTTGGGGGCGAGTCGCAGCCACAACCTCGGGATCAGTTTGGAGACCTCACGCTTGGACGATCTTCACAGCAGCCTTATATTCCTTCACTGCCACAGCCACAGCCATCGCCCTCACCGCCACAGCCACAGCCACAACAAAATGTTGAAGATGAGGATAATTGCAATATTAACCTTAATGATTTTATTTAGTTATTAGTTTATGTATTTTGATTAAATTAATACTGTATTTATTTTAAATGACAATAGTGATATTGACTAGTTTGATAAATATTAAAACTATTCACATTAATTTTAATGTTAGTTATGTTTAAATTAATTAATTGGTTCTTTTCTTAAACTTTATTATGAATTATTTTTAAAAATATTTAATTTTAACAAATATTAATTTAGTAAAAATTAATTTTTAAAATATATAATAAAAAATTTATTAGCGGCGGACCTCGCGGGTAATAAAGTCGACTTTGACATTGGTATTAGCGGCGGGATCCACCGCTATTGTCCGCCGGTAATAATAAATTATTAGTGGCGGTTGTGTCAGTCCGTCGCTAATAACCTTATTTCTTGTTGTGGTAAGTTGGTAACGAACAAACAAAATACTTGAATAATACAATTAGCAGAATATTAATCACTCAGAATTAAGATTGAATTAACCTATGGTGATATGATTAGATTAGATAATAACGATACTTTCTTATCTTGTCAATAATCAATATCAGTCCAGTCCAAGGTAACAAAATACATTCGATCTTATCTACTTGATCAATTTCCTTGATGTACATCACACCAGATGTGTAAGTAGATCTTATCGTAGATTACCCAATCAGTAAAAATCCAATGTACTGATTTAATCTTAGAACAAAATGCTTTTAAACATGTAATTACAATTATAATCCACTGTGGTCGAGTCACTATAATTGTAAATATACATATGTTTGAGATTTTATAAACGTTTGTATTAATAATAATTAATCACGTAATAAAACATGTAAACAACGCAATTTGATTGAACAAAATGATTTATTCTACTTTATTGATAATGAATTAATTACATAAGAAATGTGGTTTTATAAGGGCATAAAACCCAACAACCACATCATCAAAAAATACATGAATTCAAAAATAATATACTTGAATTAGAAACATTCCTAAAATCTCGAATTTCTGATTTTTCTGAGTTTTTAAAAGTAACATTTTGGTTACTTTTATGGTGATAAGTTACCAATTGGCTACTTTTTCATAAAAAGTTTAATTTTAGAGCATATTATTTCATATACATTTGAGTTACCTCTAAATTTTATTTTTTGAATTTTTTTATCTTAAAATGATGATTAGTCTTTTTTTTTAGGTTATATTATAGTGTCTTATTATTCAAATATTTTTACGTTACCTTCAAACTTGTTTTATGAACTAATGAGGCACAATAGAGTATAACAAATTACTATATTGCTTATCATAAAACAAGTTACTTTTAGTATACTATATAGTAATTTTTTATAATGAAAAATTTTAATTCACAGGGGGAACTATAACGAACCCGGGTATTTGGAGTTACGAAGGTGTGGCTGGTGCACATATTGTGTTTTCTGGCTTGTGCTTTTTAGCAGCTATCTGGCATTGGGTGTATTGGGATCTAGAAATATTTTCTGATGAACGTACAGGAAAACCCTCTTTGGATTTGCCCAAGATCTTTAGAATTCATTTATTTCTCTCAGGGGTGGCTTGCTTTGGTTTTGGCGCATTTCATGTAACAGGATTGTATGGTCCTGGAATATGGGTATCCGATCCTTATGGACTAATAGGAAGGGTACAAGCTGTAAATCCAACATGGGGCGTGGAAGGTTTTGATCCTTTTGTTCCGGGAGGAATAGCTTCTCATCATATTGCAGCGGGAACCTTGGGCATATTGGAGGGTCTATTCCATCTTAGTGTCCGTCCGCCCCAACGTCTATACAAAGGATTACGTATGGGAAATATTGAAACCGTCATTTCCAGTAGTATCGCTGCGGTCTTTTTTGCAGCTTTTGTAGTTGCTGGAGCTATGTGGTATGGTTCGAAAACTACCCCGATTGAATTATTTGGGCCCACTCGTTATCAATGGGATCAAGGATACTTTCAACAAGAATTATATCGAAGAGTTAGTGTTGGGCTAGCCGAAAATCAAAGTTTATCTGAAGCTTGGTCTAAAATTCCAGAAAAATTAGCCTTTTATGATTACATCGGCAATAATCCGGCAAAAGGGGGTGTAATCTACTCGCTATAAGACAATTTTTGTGGATGTTTCAAAGAATTATTCTAGAATAGAATTCGAATGAATCTAAGATACGAATAGTTGGTTTAAGTTATAGGGGAAAGACATGTATATGTGATATTAAATATTAACTAGGTATATATAAACTAAAAATATATCTAATTTGTACTACTAGTGTTGTCTAGGAATTCCGACGAAAGTCTTTCTCTTTCGTCTGTAATTTTGAGTTAAATATTGAATGAAGTTAAATCACGAATTAAAGAACAAAGAATTCAAAGAATGATTCCGAAGAAAAGAAAAAAAGAAAGAAATGGAAGAACAAAAGTGGTACGGATTCACAAAATTACGTGGATAGGAACTAAAAAAAAAGAGATATCGAAGTAGTTCTGATAATTCACGAATATTATTATTTTATTTAATTTCAATTCCGGGTTCTTAGTTACTTTAAACTGAATACATTTTAGTCACAAATGTAATTTATATATAAATAATAATATTGTTTTTATTAATCTAACAAAAAAGAAAATTAGAATTTACTTTCGAATTATAATAAAAATTTCACATTTTGGTTTTTTATTATGAATTTTTGGTCAATCAAGTTAACAAGCAACTAAATAGTTAATTTTATATGCAACACAAAAAAAATTGTTTAAGATAACGTTTGGTTTCCTTATAAGTTTATTCAGAAACCTATCAAAATTGCTTTATAAAATAGGCTAATTTAGAATACTATTTTGTAACTTTTAAATGTGAAATGACAAAATATTTTTTAGTAACCCATCAAGTTGGTTGGTATATTAAATTTTGTTTAAGTTTAAAGTTTGGTCACTTTTTGGTTAATCAAATATAAAAGAAACTAAAAAATTACTTTTAATTCTGGTCATCTTTTCCAGAAATGGCGAGAAAACATATGCTTCCCATATATCAAACTAATCACCTTCAAGAGTAGGTCGCGATCGTACCATTATTGAGCTCAAACAACCAGCGATGTGGCCGGTAAAAGCTTCTAAATTCGCGGAATACCCACAAATTCGTTGGAAAAACACCAACGATATAGCCGGAGTGAATGGTTGGGTTATGTTCCCCTTGAAGAGCTCGTTCCAATAGTAACATACTCGAGACTCAGTGTGGTCGGAGTTGGCCAGAAAATGCTGACAAAGTTGCATCAGTGCTTGTGGTCTTCTTCGACGTAGAATGGTAGTGAGCTTTGGACCATGAGATCATCGGCAAATTTTCTTCCCTCATGTCCATCGCATGTAGCAGTATGGTGGCCGGAATATGATAACTTACTCTAATAGTTTGAAGATAGAGAGATAGTTTTAAAAGTTTCTAAAATATGGTATGGAATTTTTTTTGATAATTAAGTCATATACGTTATTTTTTAAATTAAAATTAAAAACATATGACAATGTAATTTTCTAAAAAATTCAAACATGAGTATGTTTGGAATGCCACTGTAATTGGAATTAGGTTTAATTAGAATAATTCATCACTAAATTGAGTAATTACTCTCAATGACACTTAATTCTAATTACATGGTGGTTTTCCAATTACAATGTGTATTTGAATTTCTAGTGGTAATTACTCTATAGTCACTTAGTTGGATTGTATGCATGCATGAGTAGAGTTATTACTGGTAGGCATGCATATAAGATTCTGGAATATGTTATTAAGTGCTTACATAACCATGTCTATGTTTTCTTGCTGAGCCTCGATTCATGGGTGCTATGTGGTGCAGGTAAGGGAAATGAGAAGTTGGATCAGCAATGAGTTAGAGAGCTTCGGTGGCAGCGTGTACATATGCAGCCTGTTCGACCGCCATAGTCGGGGATTCAAGGAGGAACTAGGGTTAAACCCTAATTTTGTCGCTTAGGCCGACATGTTTTGTATCAATCTTTTGAGTTGTAAATAACTTTTCAAATGTGTATTTTCGAGATCCCATGTACGAACTTAAATTTTTTAATGAAAGTAAAGATTCCTTTGACCAAATTTTGTAATCCTAATCCGTTAATTACTTCTAGTTACACGTTTATGTTCAAATAACTTCATTAGCAAGTCCAATATTATTTAAAATACACAGTGTAACGGTCTTGACTATTCAGGGTGTTACATTTACATATGTGAGTAATTAACTATATTTTAAAATATAAGGTGTGTTTGGATGTAAATAGTATAATTATTTATGAATTTATATTGTCATGTTTGACAAAATAGTTAATAATTACACAAAAAATAATTCTCATGAGAGCTATAAAAATTGGAGTGTAATTGAGACCTCTCAATTACTTATAATTACATAGTTATTGGGTAATTATATAATCACACAAACACGCCAAATTGAATAATTACTCCCAATTACATAGTGACTTTCCAAGTGTATTCTAATTTACCACTAGACATCCAAACACACATTGTACTGTAATTACACAACCTATTAATTACACCTTTATTTCCAAACAAGTCCTTACAAAAATTAAATTATCAATATTTTAAAAAGCAAATCATAAAAAAAAAACCAAATTTTTTTAATTATGGAGTAATAAATATTATAATTTTGCTATAGCTATTAAATTCCCTATTGTGGCTCATACTCTCTTTCTTCTCATTTCATCCAAGTAAGTTGCATCGTAAATGTAAGTAGTTTCCTCATTCTTCGCCGTCAATTACGTGTTTAATTGTGTCCATCAACAACACTTTTTTTTTCTCTTTATATTCAATCCCTTGCAAATATTTTTCTTAGGATGAGCTAATTTTTCATTTCGAGTCAATTTTTTTTCCTGGAGAATTATAGATTCCTGAATTATCTTCGGCTCAAAATGGTCAAATATTTGCAAATCTTTTATTGAGTACGTTCAACAGTTGTTGATCTAGTCTTACCGAAGCCAATCGACATCCTTTTGCTCACTTATTTTATTTATAGCCTAATCATTTAAGTACAACTAAATTAGTAGATCATTCGATCAACAACTTTTTTTGTGGGTCTTATTCGCATTTGTTTTGATTTTTTAAAATAAGACGTGATATTGCTGCGGATGTACACAAGATGGTTATCCGTAAAATTAGTCAAACATCCATTTTTTTAATTTAAATTTGATAAGATATATGTTTTATTCTTTCGGATCAATATTACGTAAACAAATAACAACTAATAAACAAAATTATAAATTGTAAATATAAACAACAATTTGATATTAATAATGAACTCCACGTCGACGAGGTTGTTATCACGTAATACAAAATATGGTATCGTTCCAAGTCTCAACTCGAAAAATATACATTAATTATTGGAAAAATTGTTTAATACGTGCGTGAGAAATTTTGGTTGGGGAGGATGGGTGATGCTCTGTATCAGGGTAGTGTCCACATATTAAAAAATGTTGGCTTACGTACTGGACTCTATTTGACCCACACACGTTAATCATTCAATAATAAAATATAAAATAACATACTTAACATGGCATTATAAAGTATTATTAATGAAACAGAATATTGACCATTCAATCAAATACGTTAACTCGAAGCAAATAGCATTATTGATGTTAAGGTTTTGTGATTATGGTGTGATGACAGAATATTTGTATGCATAATTGCATGCAACCTTTTCAAAAAATTAGACCCAAAAAAACAATCAATATAACTATATATAGAATATGTTAATCAAACATGAGGCCCACCCAATGCAAAAATCACATTGTTACACAGAGTATGATCAATCATTTAGTCTTCTGAAAAAAAGATTCTTTTGTATTCATGCAATTGTCGTTCAAATGAAATCTTTTCCCTTTATAGCGCAATCAGTGCTCTAAATATGTTTTCAGATCGGCAAGAATTTGGTTAGGTTATAAGAAGAAAGAAATAAAAAAGAACAAGCTTTAATTCTTTTTACTTGATTGTTAAATGTTAGTACTTTTTTTGTAATAATTTCGAGTTGAAAATGAAAACTTAACAATAATTTTTATGTTAATTTAGTGTAAAGTGAGGATAAAGACGGTAACTGAGTGAAGAGGAGGGAGTCCTGTCCTTTCCTGACCAGTGAGCAGTATATATTGGATTGAAAGTGCCACTTGGCAACACCTCGGTTGACGCGCCGGCTTCAATGGCTTTGACTTCGCTTATATTGGCCGGCCACCCTCAACTCACCTAATGTCTAATAACCTACTTTAAATTAATACTCTGATTCTCATTTCCTTACATTAAAAAAAGTGAGTGATATATTATAAATATATTTTTTTACAAATATTTGTCACAAACGGATCCCAAGTTCGAGAAGAATGAAAAAAAGGTGGGAAATCAAAACCAGTTAGGGGGGAACACACACCCGTAAGCTGTAAAGCAGCCATATTTTCCTCTTCGATTTTTGTTTTCTTACTTCTCCTTCGTCTTCTTCTTCTTCTATTTTGTCTCATCTTTTATTGCTTTAATTATCTTTCTTTCTCAGATTTTGAAGAGCTCTTTTTTTCAGTGACGGAGTTGGCTTCATATGAACTACTCTTTCTCTCTCTAGAATAGTATTTAATATTTATCCTACCAACTATGCAATTTCACTCTTATTTTGTCCTCTGGTGAATTAATCTAGAGGTGGGTGTTTCCTCATTCATGGAAAAGAAACTTCACGAGATTTCCATGGACATTGCAATACCCTTTACTCCGATCCAAACTTGTAAGTCTTGTATATATCTGTATACATAAATATAGTTTTGTTTGTTGTCTCTAAATCTCTGCTTTTCTGTATTTCATAACATTATCTTATTTATTTATATATTTTCATTTTCTTGATTTTGTGGCTTCTGGGTCTGTAGGAAAATGAGTCAACTCGGTATGATATTACAGGAATCGCTGAGTCGAGAGAGGGAAGCGAGAACGATTCTGTGTTTTCTGAGAGAACAAATGGACGTAGTGGATGGAGGTAGAGGTAGGAGGAGGAGTCTGAAAGAACGGTTTGGATTGAAAGGAATGGGTTGCTGTGGGGCCACGTGGGGTTTCAGGCCAACAGTGATAAGCGTTAGAGATAACAATGACGAAGAAAACGAAAACGACATCGAAGAAGGAGAAAATCAAGAACGACAAGCTCTGGAAACCATAATAAACAACGGGACTCGGCAGAATCAGCCGGAGAACAACACGGATCCGGATTGCTCCGATCCGGATCCGGGTCATTCGGCGCCGAGCATGAACCTTGCAGCGGCTCTGGCCGCCGAAAGACAATTCCGGCAAACAAACGAAGCCCCCGCGAGGGATGGAGCTGGGAACGAGGCGGCGACAAGAACGGCGGGGAGTACGGGTCCGGGAACGCCTATGAGGGTATCGCTGATGAGATTACTGGAGGAAACGGATGGTCGTGATGCGACGGAGATGAATGTAGGAGGCGGAGGAGGAGTGGGGAATGATTCGGTGTGCTGCGTGTGCATGGGAAGGAAGAAAGGCGCGGCTTTCATCCCATGTGGGCATACCTTTTGCAGGGTGTGTTCAAGAGAGATGTGGTTGAATCGAGGTGCCTGTCCCCTCTGTAATCGTCCCATCCTCGAGATTCTCGACATATTCTAAGACCATCACCATCACCATCACCATCATCATCTCTTCGCTTGATCTGTGCTCGACTTTTGTGCTTTTGGGTCGAATTATAAGAATTTTCACGTAACAGAAAAAACCACATTCCATTTTTATTTTTGTAATGTAAAAAAATATCGTTTCTATGATTTTAGTGTACAATTGCTACATCAAATGAAAATTCTCATTATTGTTTTTTTTTCCCTTTTTTCAAGATAATACTTCTATTATTTACTTCAATTATTCAACAAATCCACATATGAATTATGATAAGAAATAATAATTACCATGAGAAGGAAATAAGAAGACACGCCTTTCCAAACGGCAAAACCCTTGATAATGATGCTTAGTTGGGTTGGGTCACTCACGAAAGGAAAGTAATTTATAATTAGTATTAATACTTTCAATAATGAACAATATAAATATATTATAAATTTCATAACAACGACTAAATTTGCATATCATGTGAATTTCAGAGCACACTTCGTGTTAAGAAATAATTGTATATAGTCAATTAATTCTGTAATTAGAAGTACTACACGTGTAAGTATGAGGTTGTATATTCGAGAACATTCTCTAAGTATTGTTTTACAATTTATTATAGGTTCTTATCCATCTTTTTGTAACAAACTCTATTGCGCGTCAAGCTCCTAGTGGTAGTAGCTAGTAAATTGCTTTTTTTCTTTCAGCATATATATATAGAGAGAGAGAGGAAATGCTCAGTATGGATTGAGCTGGCTTTACAAATTCCTGTTTCATTGCATTTTTTATTGTTTCTTTTCTTGGTATCAGAGCAAGATTGGCACACGCCATGGCTGATCAATCCCCAACTCAACAAACCTCTGCTAACTCAGAGACAGTACCCAGGGACACATCTTGCGATGTACCGTCGACTGCGACTATTCCGAATGCTGCGATTGTCAAGATGCCCACAGTAAGTTAACCTCCGATTGCAACTCCGTTTAGCAACACCCTGAGCCAACCATTCTCTCTGAAACTTGATCGCAGCAATTACCCTCTATGGAAGACGATGGTGACGACCATAGTCCGTGGTCATGGTCTTGATGTGTTCATCAATGGTGAGAAAAGTTCTCCTCAACCGTTTCTAGATGCAAGTAACTCACATTCTTCCCCTTCCTTTCCAATAGCTAATCCAGACTATTCACAATGGCTAATGAATGATCAACTACTAATGGGCTAGCTATATGGTTCCATGACCGACAGTATTGCTTCTGAGGTCATGGGTTGCAGAACTGCAGCCGATCTGTGGTCGGCTCTTGAGGTCTTGTATGGTGCCTATTCAAAGGCACACATAGATGAGCTGCGAACCAAGTTACAGACAGAGAAGAAAGACACAATGCCGATGACTAAGAATCTGAGGCAAAAACGAATGTGGGCTGATACCTTGGCACTTGCAGGGGAGCCATATCCAGAAGGTCATTTGGTGTCTAATGTTCTTACTGGCTTAGATGTGGCATTTTTGCTTTTGATTCTACAGGTAGAATCCAGACCACACACCTTATGGAAATAACTTCAGAGTCTACTTGTAACGCCCTACTTCCTTAGAACCGTTACTAAGTGATTTATAAATGTGCCATTAGCTCGCCAATCGAGGATTAAGATTAGAAAGTGTGTTCGGATAAAAAAAAGACTTATTTAATAAACGTTAAGTACATGGGTTGGTCTTTTATTAAAATTCATAAAGATATTACATTGGGATCCCAAAACAATGTTTTGAAAAGCAGTCACAACCCAAAATACAGTACAATCGACCTAGGTGACAAAATCAAACATTTACCACGTGTTCCTTAAAATACCCCAGTCGTGGTGGCCAAGCAGGCCAAACATGTACACACTGCTCCATGCTCTCCAACTCATGGTTGTAGGATCCAGCTTCTTTGTTCTTACCTGCACCACAGAGCACCCGTGAGCCAAGGTCCAACAAGAGAATTTCAATCAGAGCAACAAACAAATACTATGGCCTAGTAGCATGCTCAAAGACACAACATCTAGACCAGCTCAAAAGCACAATAGCATAACTGCCTATTAATACAACAGTGGATTATAACATTAGCACAATAACCAGACAATGTAGAAATACAACTGTATGTTCACGCAGTAGCTCAATACAAACACATCATATACTAAAGCAGCCAACAGGCTAAGCACATAGCGGCCATGCCGTCCCAAGCGCTTTACCAAGCCCTGGGTTCGTGGTCCACACCTTAAGGACATCCCAGGTATCCTTGAGGGTCTCGCCCTGGCAACTCGCACTCCACGTGCTAACGCTGCTCCCAGCCCCTTGCCGTACTCGGCTCTTGCCTCTCCCGACTTCTGCTGCTCCCGGCTCTTGCCTCTCCCGACTTCTGTCGCTTCCGATCCGTGCCGAACAGTCATATTCACATATATGACACAACAATAACAAACAATACATAGAATACAATACACCACATAGCTCTACAGGTACAAACAGTTCTCTTATCGGGTGTCCTGAGCTGACAATCCAAAGCGATCCTGAGCACGATCCTAATCTTGAGCCTGAGCAGTAAGACCTTGCCACAATGCATCAACAATAGCCATCCATCAACTTCTATTCTAGTAAATAACTTCGCGTTGCCATTCTAATCCTCGAAACCTTGAATTCTATCAATCTGGGTGATAAAATCCATCCCGAGCCTTAACAATTGGGTTCCCCAAGCCAAAAACCCACAAAACACCCATCATTTGAATTAGGGCCGCGGCTTGCCTAAAAACAGAGGAAAAACTGTAACGACCCAAATTCGCTAATAATGCTTAAGGGCCTTGATTAGTGTGCCTGGAGGGCATAATGAGAATTATGTGTGACTTTAATGAGTAAAATGCATGATTATGATTTAAAGCATGTTATATGACTATTTGAATATTCGAGATGCATGACTATGTGTATTAGAATGCGTGTAGGCCCTGATTAGGTTAGAAGGGCATAATCGTAATTTTGGCCATTATGGGCATAACTGTATTGATATATGTGATAATTGTTGAGACCACATTATTATGTGGATATATATGTGATCTGTGACTCGAGACGATCCTAGTGAGCAGATTAGCGGAAAAGCCATGGCGGGGATTTATACCCGGCTCGGGGTGAGCCTAGGGGTATAAACGGGAATTTAGTGAGTATATTGGAGTCTATTTTGACATTGAGAAATATTATTGGTGATTAATTAGGTATTGGAAAGTAAGCGGGAAAATATTAGAGACACTCGAGGAGTTAGCGGGAATTGGGGTAAAATGACTAAAATGGCCCTAAGTGGACTAAAGGGTTTAGAATTAATAGAGATGGCGTTTTGGTCAACTGGATTTTCAGAGATAAGTAAGTTAAGGATTTATACTTAGTGGGAATTTTAGAACAATATAGAAGTCTGAAGAAAGAAGGAAAAGAAAGGGAAGAAAGGGAGGAAAATAGAGCTGTTTCCTCTAGGGTTGGTTTGTGGTTCTCTCACCACTTTTCTTGGGTTTTCTTGGAGCAAGCTCAGAGGAGAGCTAGGTTAGGCTGAGCATCAAGGATCCTAAGCTAGGCTTGAAGAATTGGCAGGGGTTTAGCAAGAACACACCATCACTTGAGGTAAGACTTTGTAGCTTCTTCAGTTTCTGGTTTTAGTTTTTGACCTATGGTGCATAAGCTGGACTTGATGGGAATTTTAGGGAATTCAGGCCAAAGATTGAGGAAGAGCAAGATAAGGAGGTGTAGAGGTTTTCTTGAAATCGAATTCCCATTGAAGGTATGAAATTCTAAGCTTTTAACTCTGATGTTTTGGCTGGTTTCTGCTGAGTTTTGATGTCTAGGAGTAGCTATGGTGAATTTTGAGATTAGGGATGCATGTGCTTAAGTTTTGGGAATTTGGGGTGCTTGGGATGAGTGGAGTGTGTTAATAAGGTTGTTTTTGAGTTTGGTGAAGGTTTGGAGAGGTTTTGGTTGAGTTTGGTTCGAGGAAATCACATGAAGGAAAACTGAGGTATTGCTTGTCTGTGACTAACGCTACAGCGCTAGCCTTTGGGCGCTGTAGCACTAGGCCATGCTTCCTGGGGGATTTTGCTTTTGCTTGTAGGAGGGCGCTACCCTGCTTCCAGAAAGGGATTTTAGGGTTGTTTGCAAGGGTTTTTGACCAAGGGTTTGGGGTTCGATTCCACCACCCCGTTTGGTGGAATTGGAGCTTCCCGAGGGCTCGGGATTGGTTCCGAGGCTAGGTTTTGGACTTGAGGTTTGGTGATGACTTTGGTCTATGGTTGTGTTTAGGTGAGCGCTAGGGCTCGAGAGGGATCGTGCTCAAGGAGTCAAGTGATCAAAACTAGCGAATTGAAAGGTAAGAAAACTGCACCCGGTTATATGTTTGTGATGGGACTAAGTGCTCTCGATACTTGTATTATGTCAATGATGGTATTATGACATGGGACATGTGAAAGCGGCCTAAGGGTGTCGTACACAATATTTGCGCACAGGGCGCGGCTTGGCCACTGGTAGCCAAGGACAGCTTAATATTCACTGAGCTCGGTTTAAGCGGGCCGGAGTCAGTGGGATAACGGAGGGTGCGGCTTGAGGGCGCTAACCCTAGTTATCGTATGTGATTTGGTGTATGCTATAAATTGATATGTTTAGTATGCTGAATACTTGACTATTCTGAATGTTGATATGGTTAAGAATATGTGATGCGATATGAGATGTTGATTTGTCTGTTGATTGCTTATGCTCTATTGTTGTGTTTTCTTGCTGGGCCTTGGCTCACGGGTGCTACGTGGTGTAGGTAAAGGCAAAGGCAAGTTGGACCAATCCTGAGATGGAGAGCTGCGGGGTTGAATGTACATAGCCAGCTGTTCGATTGCCATGGTCGAGGAGTGGATCAAGACAGGGATTGCCTAACTGTCTGTTTTGCCTTAATATGGCTTGATATTGTATTTAAACCTTATGTCTTTTGTAAACGGTCTTTAATCTTAATATTTTTGGGATCCCGTGTAAACAGGAAACGTCTCTTTATGAATAATGTGACTTTTGAGACCACAACATTTTAACCCTAGTTCCTTTATAGTTTCAATAGCACGTTTTTAATTAAACGACTTGATTAGCAAGTCTAGCACTTTACAAACACACAGTGTAACGGTCTTGGCTATCCACAGCGTTACAAAAACACCTCCCTGGAAAGAGACACGGGCCACGGCATGCTTAGTCAAGCGCCGCGGTGCACCCCAAAATCAGAGGCTTCCCCAGGCCTCGTGTGCACACGGGCCGCGGCATGCCCCTCCTAGGGCCGCGACTCGACCTGCAACCCAGAAAAACCAGCCTTTCCTTCAAGTTTTCCCCAAGTTTAACCCCATGTCTCACACCACAAACTTCACCCAATCTCAAAATTAAGCCCAAAATTCATACCCATACAACCTAAACATTCTAACAAACTCATGAACCAATTCTTACACCCATTAAACATTCAAAACCAATCCTAGAAACCAATCTATGCATGCCTAAGTTCTAACAACCAAAACCAGCAGAATTTCAGCTTGTTCATCAAGTTTAAAACTTACCTTTGAGCTTTCTTAAATCCCTGAATTAGTCCTCTAAGTTCCAGCTTCTAGCCCCCAAAGTCTAGCTTAGAATTCCTCCTTTGCTTCCAAGAAAATCAGCTTTCTTCCTCCTCTTCTTCTCTTAGCTTTTCCTTTCCTCTAGAGCTTCCAAAGATGATTCCAGCATATGTCTAAGGGAGGAAAACTTGGATGACTTCTCCTCAGCCAAGTTTATCCATTCCTAAAGCCAATTTACCATTTTGCCCCTTAAGCCTATCCTTTACCCCTAAGTAACCCCAAGGGCAATTAGTCTTTTACCAAATCCCGTTAAGTCCCTGAGGGCAAAATGATAAATATTCCTGATATTCCTTCCTAAACATTCTATCTTCAAATATATCTCTAAATATTTATTTCCATAACTCGATAACCCCATAAAACGTCTAATGTCTGAAATACCCCTTGACTCGCCCCGAGTCGGGTATTCAACCCCGTTGTGACTTTCTAGCCAAAGAGCTCCCTAGGATCGTCTCGGATCACACATCTCAGATATATCCCCATAACACTAGGGTCTCACTCACAACACATGCATACTTACATTTATGCCCCCCAATGGGCCAAAATTACAAACACACCTTTATTCACGGAAATGGGCCCACATGCATATTAATACACACAATCATGCATGTCCAATCACATAATTACCAAATCCACATAATATCATAATTAAATCAATTATTGCCCTCCAGGCACACTAATCAAGATCCTAAACCTTATTAGCAAATTTGGGACGCTACACTACTCTTACGATTTGACAGTCATCTAAGTAGAATGGGTACCAATACACTATCCCACACATCCTCTATTAGTAGCTTAAATTCTAATAATTCATCTCCTCTGATTTTGAATAATTTACTACATGTACCTCAAATTGCTAAGAACTTGACAATGATTCTCAACTCACTACCGATAATGATGTCTCTATTGAATTTTTCTGTGATTTTTGTTGTGTGAAGGAACGACAAACCAGTAGGGTGGTTCTGCGCGGAACTCTTAAGGAGGGGTTGTATCAATTGGACACTTCCTTGTTGGTGAATGGAAAGACTACAAGTCAGAAATCAAAGTCGATGTGCATTACTGGTGTCACTTCTTAGTTGCATTCCAATAAACAGCCATCCAGTGTGAGTCAAGTTAACATATGGCATAGAAGACTTGGACACCCATCTAGTCTTGTAATGAATCAAGTGCTTAAACTGACAAATGTAAAACTAAATCTAATGAAAAAAAATACTATTATGTGATGCATGCCAATTTGGCAAGTCTCATTCACTTCCTTTTACTCAGTCGACTAGTAGAGTTTCTCATGTTTTATAATTAATTCATTTTGACCTTTAGGGAACGACACCTACAATATCACATACCAATTGCAGTTTTTACATTCATTTTGTTGACGATTTTAGCCGATATACCTGGTTGTTTCCTCTCAAACATAAAATTAAGGCCCTTAGAACTGACTAGGGAGGAGAGTATAGGACATTTTCTAATCTGGCTATACAGTGTGGAATAGATTTCAACACCTTTGTCACCATACTTCTGCTCAGAATGGGAGAGCAGAACATAAATATAAGCATATTGTCGAAATGGGTATAACGCTCTTAGATCAAGCAGCAATGCCTCAGAAATATTAGACTGATGCCTTCCAAAATGTTGTGTTTCTCATTAACCAATTACCCACTCAGGTACTTGGTGGTCTATCACCGTTTGAATGTTTGTATTCAAAGAAACCATATTATAAAGCTCTTAGGACCTTTGGCAGTACCTGTTTTCCTTGTCTTCGCCCATATCAAACACATAAATTTCAGTTTCTGTGACAATCAGAATCCCGTGATCCGTAAGGGGAAAAACCGGGTAAAGTTGTGCAATCCCACACCGCCTGGGGAAGGTCAAGTGTGATGATTCTAAGACTGTGTAGGTATGGGACTACACAGTTGAAGATGACTTAAATGGATGGATGGGTAGTGTAACACCCCAACTCCAGGGACCGTTACGGTGTGCCTTGCAAATAGTGCTAAACTCGCTAATCGCGTTATTTGGCCAAAATCATGTAACTAAGTGTGATTAGCGGTTTAGGGATTAAAAACTTTGGATAAGATGTAACATTTCACTAAAATGTTTAATATATACATTGGGATCCCAAAAATAATTTCATAGTCTACTACAAAAAGATATTTACAACAGGTCGTTCTATGCGTTAAAAAAAGGTTTAACCCTTGTTCCTTCTCAACCTCGGCTGTGGTGGACGAGCAGCTGCATATGTACACCTCATCACCTAAGCTCTCCAACTTAAGGATGGTCCAGCTTTCTTTTGCCTTTACCTGCACCACATAGCACCCGTGAGCCGAAGCCCGGCAAGAAAACACAATATAACATAATATAATATCAATAGAGATTGTATTACTTATTCAGGACCAACAGTCCAAACAAATAGGTGACTATCACAAAAGTCACAAATATGGGGACAACTGTAACGCCCTGGTTACCCCAGAACAGTTACGGTGAACCGGAAATTTGACCCGCTATCCGAGTCCTTTGGTTAAAAACGTGATCTAAGTGTTATTATCAGGCTAAGGTGAAAAACCAATAAAAAGGAAAGGGTACATTTCATTAGGTAAACAAACTGCTCATGAGCCTTTCAAAATGTTTACAAGTAGTTCGTAATACAAAAGAGACGCTATAGTTCCAAATTTACAAACTCCGCCGGCCTAAGCGGCGAAAATAGGGTAAACCTCTAGTCCCTCTAAGAACTCCTTGACCGTGGCGGTCAAGCGGCCCTGTATGTACATCACTTCACCCAAGCTCTCCACTCAGGGTTGGTTAAGCTTTTCCTTCCCTTTACCTGCACCACATAGCACCCATGAGCCAAGACCCAGCAAGAAAACACAACAAAGCATGATATAATATCAACAACGATCATAATAACCATTCAGGACTATCAATCCAACAAATAGGTGACAATAGCCAAAAGTCACAATAATGAGCATCGCTCTCTTTAGCCATGTGACGATAGGGTCACCAGGGCTTAATCGATAAGTGTCTCATTCATGAGTTTGCTCAGGACAGGTGCATGGTGATTGGTCACCAACATAACCTTCCTCACGACTCTAGAGTCGAAACTACGGACAACGTCCCTTAGCCACGTGACAAACGGTCACCGGGGTCATATACCTTGGCTATAGTCATCTGGTCGTAGACCAGGCAAGCGCTTATAAGTTCTTCGACCTTAGGGTCGGTCCCACATTAATGCCATAGAGCCATTCAATGCGTGATCATCGACTTTAGAGTTGGTCCCTGACCAGTCATTGTCTTAAACAGGTAATCAGCGTACACCAGCATTTAATATGCAATCCACGTCCATATATATCAACCAACATGCATCAATATCAAAACATGCATGTCATATACCTACACAGGGTGCAACTGTATTCATACACTGTTTTCTTACCTCAGATTCGAGCTAGAAAGATTAAAAGAACGGCCCGTGAGAACGATCAACCTTTAATCCTTTAGCGGTCACCTAATTAAAACCAAACATGAGACATCATTAATAATAATGATCAACATAGGTTCCCACACCAGTATCTAGCCTCCAGAAGATCAATCCCAACTATTCCAAGTAGTAGGAACACTCCCGAGGCCTAAAATTAAGTTTCCGGGGTCAAAACGAGCAAACGGGGCGAAAACAGGGCAAGGGCTGCGGCCCTAGCACCTTGGGCCGCGGCCCCCAGGGTTCCCAGAGGCAAGGGCCGCGGCGCCCTCCATCAAGGGCCGCGACGCCCAGCAAGCACAAAGCCTCCACCTGCTTCTTCAAAGAAGGGCCGCGGCGCCTCAAGAACAGGGCCGCGGCTCTCCACCCTGGGCCATTCCCAAACGTGATTTTATCACTCCAAAGCTTCCAAAATCATACCTAAACATTCCCCAATCATCAAAACAAAGTTTCCAAGCTTCCCCATGCATCAAAACCCTCAAAACCCAAGGTTCAAACGAATCGGAAACTCAACAATTCACAAAATCAATTCAAAGCTTAGAAACTCGGAAAACTCAAAACTTAAACCTTGGTTACCTTGGATTGGGTTGTTTTCCGTCAAATCCTTCGGTTAAGAAGCTTCTAATCTTTCCTAGGATCGCTATGCCTCAATCCTCGCTTGATTCTGACTTCTCGAACTCGAGATATCTTCGAAAATGCTCAAACGGTAAAACGAACTATCGAAAGGGAGAACGAGAGGTTTTCTAATCGTACGTTCTATCTGATAGCTACTTCAAGCTTAAGTAACCTCAAATAAAACCTAGTGCTCGGGGTCCCAAAAGCACCCCCGGGGACATAATAGTCAAAACCTCCAAAATTTCACCCTGATCTCAGATATTCCCAATTTTTCATCAAATAAACATTTCTATTACCCCAAAATTGACCCCGTTATGACAAAACCGCTAATCCATCATATATGACTGTCTCACGCCGAATAGCTCGAATATATCTCCATAATAATGGGATCTCATTCACAAATCAAGTTATGCACCCAAATACACAAATTTACCCTCAATGGGCCAAATTATTAGATTAGCATAATTATTTAAATGTGGACCCACATGCACGCATATAACATCATATCATAATATAATTCACATATACACGCATAAACACATTTAATGGCGTAATTAAACAGTTATGGCCCTCCCGGCCTAGTAACCCAGCCATTAACCATAATAGGGAATCTGGGGCATTACAACAACACCCTTTAGCCATGTGATGACAGGATCACCAGGGCTTAACAGATATCAAAAGTCACAAATATGGGAACATCACCCTTTAGCCATGTGATGATAGGATCACCAAGGCTTAATAAATAAGTGAACATCTCACTAGCTTCAACAGGATAGGTGCATGGTGATTAGTCACCAACATAACCTTCCTCCCAACTCTAGAGTCGTAACTATGGAACAGCGTTCCCCAGCCATGTGACAGACAGTCACCGGGGCCATATGCCCTGGCTCTGAATAACTAGTCTCAGACTAGACAAGCGCTTATAAGTTTCGTCGACCTTCTGGTCGGTCCAGCGTTAATACCCCATATGAGTCATTCTTGCTGATATCGATTAGATCTAATCTTCATTTGGTTCGGCGTTCATGACGCTATGCCATTTCTGACCCTTAGGTCAGTAAAACACGACCAGTGTTCAACCCATTGTGAACTTGACTAGTAAATCACAGCTTCACAGATGGATTTAACACCATTGCCGATTCTGACTAGTAAGTCAGTGCCACACACAAGTAAGCCATGCCACCCAACATATATCACATATCCAATATCCATAACAAGGTATTCAGCATGCCTACTTAACAAGTACTAGTACAATTAGGACTATGCACGAACACAGAGGCTCAAGCTCTGAACGATATCATACTCAGTATATAAAGCATGTCCTAATCACATGTTTCTCATGCATCATATGCATTACATTTAACAATCCAACATGCACCAATAATAGTCATGCATGTCACATATACACAGGGTGCAGTTTTCTTACCTCAGAGTCGAGCTAGAATGATTAAAAGAACGACCCTTGAGAACGATCAACTTTTAGTCCTTTAGTGGTCACCTAGTCATAACCAAATATAGAATATCATCAATAAAAATAATCAATACAAGTTCCCAAACCAATATCTAGCCTCCGGGACATCAATCCACACTTAACCGGGTAGTAGGATCAACCCCGAGGTCTATGGCTTGAATCCCCAAGCTAAAAACACAATTATGGCCAAAATTGCCCTGATGGGCCGCGGCTCACCAGAGCCATGCCGTGGCTCACCCTCTTGACATAGCCAATCCCCTCACAAAAACGCACGTAGGCCGCGACTCACCATAGCCGTGCCGCGACCCATTACCAAAACCAGCAAGCACCAGCTTGCTTCCCCCTGTGTTTTCCCTCGGAACCAACCCTTCAAACCAGTTCCAAACCTCAACCTAACATCCAATTCAACCACTAAACATTATCAACAACTCACCCACATCAAAACCCAAGTTAAACATCAACTAAACTTCCATTAATTCCAACTATTTACCATCAATAACTCACCAACTAAAACTTAATTAAAAAACAGAGTATGGCTTAAACTCAGGTTCAATTCCTTACCTTAAGCTGATTTGAATCCTTCCCAATGGATGAACTCAATCTATAATCCCCAAGCTTTGACTCCCTAGCTTGCTTCTTCAATTTGGGACCAAAAACCTCCAAGGGTAAGAAGAGGAGATGATGCACGGGTGAGAAGGAGATAAGGGCTCTGTTTTTTTACACTTCTACAGCCTTCTAAACACTCCCAAAGGCTGATATATAACTTAGGGGTGAAAAGACTATTTTGCCCCTAGGTCAAATAAAGGCTCCTAAACACTCCCAAGGGTAAAACCGTCCTTTCTCGCCAATCTCGTTAATTATAATTAACGCTCTCTAATTCCCGCTATTCTCAATAATCTCAAATACCAATAAATCATATCCCATTACCCTTTTATTCCCGATAATGTTCTAGTCATCAAAATGACCCCGAGACTCACCCCGAGCCCCGAACTTAAACTCATTATGACTAGACCGAACACTTACATCTCATGATCGTCTCATGCCGAATAGCTCGAACCAATCCACCTTATAATGTGGCTATATTAATTAATCACAACCATGCACCCAAAATACACAATTACACCCACAGCGGCCAAATTACCAAAATACCCTTATAATTATAAATACTCCCATATGCATGCATTTACCATCATATAATAATATAATTCACATAAACATGCATATAATCATTAAATACCATAATAAATCAATTATGGCCCTCCCGGCCTCCTAATCAAGGTCCTAAACCTTATTAGGAAATTTGGGGCATTACAAGTAGTACCTATATCTACAAGATGCATCTTCTTTTCGATAGCCCATCACTTGAGAACTCCAACGTTAAGCGTGCTTGACCTGGAGTAATCTCAAGATGGGTGACCTCCTGGGAAGTTTTCCCAGGAAGCGTGTGAGTGAGGAAAAAGCACGCTGGAAAGACTCGTGTTGGTTTGTAGGGCCAGTCGTCATTCCAGGAAGCCGCCATAGTGACGTGGGGCATTAAAAATGGTATCAGAGCCTTGACCCAGCCAGAAGTGTGTCCGACGGGGACGTCGGGCCCGTAAGGGGGGGGGTGATTGTGATAGTCAGAATCCCGTGATCCGTAAAGGGAAAGACCGGGTAAAGCTGTGCAATCCCACACCGCCTGGGGAAGGTCTAGTGTGGTGATTCTAAGACTGTGTAGGTATGGGACAACATAGTTGAAGAAAGCTTAAATTGATTGATAGGTACTACCTATATCAACAAGATGCATGTTCTTTTCAGTAGCCCATCACTTGAGAATTCCAAAGTTAAGCATGCTTGAACTGGAGTAATCTCAAGATGGGTGACCTCTTGGGAAGTTTTCCCAGGAAGCGTGCGAGTGAGGACAAAGCACGCTGGAAAGATTCGTGTTGGTTTGTAGGGCCAATCGTCATTCATGGAAGCAGCCATAGTGACGTGGGGCGTTACAATTTCACTCTATGAAATGTGTCAACTTAGGTCCTAGCGAGCATCAAAAAGGTTTTAAATGTTTGTCTCCTCATGGTCGGATCTATGTGTCTAGATGTAATGTCCTAAATTTCCTAATAAGGTTTAGGACCTTGATTAGGAGGCCGGAAGAGCCATAATTGATTTATTATGTTATTAAATGATAATATGCATGTTTAGGTGTATTAAATATACATGTGAACCCATTTTCGATTAATTGGGTGATTTTCATATTTTGGCCATTTCAGGCATATTTGGCAAATATGTGATATGTGTGTGGTGCTTCAATATTATTTGGTTATGCTAGGGTTACTCAGCACAAGACGATCCTAGGAGGTAAGCTAGTGGGAGAGTCACAAAGAGATTTATGCTTGACTCGGAGTGAGTCAAGGGGTATTTAACATTACCGAGTTATTGGGTAATAGGAATAAGAATTTGATGATAAATTGGGAGTTAGTAAGATCAGGGAGAAATTCAGGAGGTTTTGACTATTTTGCCCCCGGGGACGTTTTCGGGACCCCGAGCATTAGAATTTGTTTGAGGCTACTTAAGCTTAAAGTAACCTGTTAAGAAATAAAAAGAATGTTCAGAACGTTCTCTCTCCTTCAAAGTTCCATTTTTGTCTCCCGATCGCATTTTCGAAGGAAACTTAAGTTCTAGGACTCGGATTCAAGCGAGGATCGAGGCATAGGGATTCTAGGGAAGATTAGAAGTTTATTAGCCGGAGGATTTAGTTGGGAACAACTCAAGCAGAGGTAATCCAAGTTTTAAGTTCTAAGTTTTTAAGCTTGAATTGGATTTTATGTTTTGATGAGTTTTTGATTGAATTGAGGCTTGGGTTTTGTTGGTTTTGGATCATGAGGATGTTTGAGAACTTTGATTCTTGAGTTTGGATATGTTTGGGTAGGTTTTAAAATGTTAAAAACAAGGAGAAATGGCTGGTTCGAGGTTGGGCCACGTCCTTGTTCAAGGGCGTCGCGGCCCAAGCTTGTTGATGAGGGAGGTAGACTTTATCTGGGGGGCGGGCCGCAGCATATGGTGTGTGGTGGGCCGCAACACTTAAGGGAAAAAGTTGCCAAAATTGTGTTTTTGTCATGGGAACTTAACTCTAAGGGTCTGAGATCGATCCTACTACCTGTTTGAGTGGGATTCGATGTCCTGGAGGCTTGGGTTGGGTTTGGAAGTATTTATTTATAGTTTTTGATGAGGTTTTATATTATGGTTGTGACTAGGTTATCACTAGGGGCTTGGAATCAGGATCGTGCTTGTGGCTCGTTTATTGGCAACCTGTGCTTGGACCAAAGGTAAGAAAACTTCACCTTATGTATATGACATGCATGGTTATTATTGAGGCATGTCGAGTGTTTAAATGTGATGCACGACGAACATGTGGTTAGGGCATGCCATGAATGTTAAATATGAGATTGATCAGAGCTTGAGTCTCTGTGTTTGTGCATGATCCTAATTATGCTAGTAATTCTTAAGTAAGCATGTTGAATGCCCTATATTAAGATATTTGACATATGATATATGCTTGGTAGCATTGCTTACTTGTACGTGGCACTGACTTACTAGTCAGAATCGACACTGGTCGTGTGTTTCTAACCTAAGAGTCAGAAGTGGCATAAGCGTCATGAACGCAGAGCCGATAAAAGATTAGATCTAATCGACATCGGCATTGAATGACTCATATAGAGTATTAATGCTGGATCGACCCTAAGTTCAATGAAAATTATAAGCGCTTGCCTAGTTCTATAACTAGTTACTCAGAGCCAGGGCTAAAGGCCCAGGTGACCTTATCGTCACATGGCTAAGGGAGCGGTACCCACAGTTGTGACCCTATGGTCACTCCCTCTTGCCTAGTTCTATAACTAGTTACTCCGAGCCAGGGCCAGCAGGTCCAGGTGACCCTATCATCACATGGCTAAGGGAACGGAACCCACAGTTGTGACTCTATGGTCAATCTCTTGGTTTACACTGGTGGCTTGCCTAGTTCTATGACTAGTTACTCAGAGCCGGGGTCAGAAGGCCCAAGTGACCGTATCGTCACATGGCTAGAGGGAACGAAATCCCACAGTATTGACTCTATGGTCACTTGATTGGTTTGCATTGGTGACTTACTTATCTATCACTTATTCTGTTTAAGCTAGTGACGTGATCACTTATTTGTAAAGGGAGCGGAACCCACTTTAGTGACTTTTACAATTGTCACTCTTCTATTTAGGGCTATAAGCCCAGTGATCAACTAACACTTGTGGGATACTCGGATGCCGACTGGGCATGCTGCCCAAACGACAGAAGATTAGTAGGTGGCTACTGTGTATTTCTTGGAAATTCTTTAGTTTCCTGGTCATCCAAGAAGCAGTCCGTGGTCGCAAGATCAATCATTGAATCTGAATATAGATCACTGACACAGTTATTTGCTGAGCTATCTTGGTTGTAGGCGTTATTACAAGAAATGAGGGTTCAACAACTCACGACACTAATTATATGGTGTGACAATATGAGTGTAAGTGCTCTAGATGCTAATCTAGTTTATCATGCAAGAACAAAGCACATTGAACTTGATGTGCATTTTGTGAGAGACAAAGTTTTGCAGAGGCAATTGGAAATTTGTTATGTTCCCTCTGAAGAACAAGTAAGTGATTGTTTAACTAAAGGACTGTCACAATCCAAGTTCTAATTTTTAGTCAGCAAGCCCGGTGTGATGGACTCCCCCTTTCGCTTGAGGGGTGGAGTTAAGAAATAATTGTATGTAGTCAATTAATTTTGTAATTAGAAATGCTACACGTGTAAGTATAAGGCTGTATATTCGATAATATTATCTAAGTATTGCTGTACAATTTCTTATAGGTTGTTATCCATCTTTTTGTAATAAACTCTACCACGCGCCAAGCTCCTATTGGTAGTAGCTTGTAAATTACTTTTCTTCTTTAAGCATATATATATATTAATATAGAAATTGGTGGAAATACACCCCTTTTATAGTGCATTTTGTACAATAACCTACTTTCAAAACATTTGAGCTAAATGGCCTCTTTTATTAATGAATTTTTTCTATTACCCATCTTACCCTTAAAATAAAATAATAATAAATTAAAATTAAAAACTCTAATAACAATCATCTTCCTCCTCTCACCCATCCACCCACGCCCATCCACAACCACCCACTATCATCCCCCGCCGCCGCCGCCACCACCACCACCATCGGCGACCACCGCCCCCTACCGCCGGCGAACACTGCTCATCACCGGCTGCCACCATTTCTCCACAAATCCGGCCACCACTCATTCAAAAGGTTAGTTTATAAAGCTTTTTTTATTTTTATAAAATATGAGATTTTTGATATTGTTTTTGTAGATTTAAAATGCAAAATGATTGTTTTAGTATGTTGAAAGTATAAGTAAGAATTTAGGTTTATTTCTGGAGTTTTATGGAGGTTAAAGCTTGAAAATCTGAAAAAATTAATGGAGGTTTCGGTTATTTTCGAGATAAAGAAATCCATAATTTTTTGACAGCTTGTCTAATTTTTCGACAAGGAGTCTAAATTTTAGACCAATTGTCTAAATTTTAAACCAGTTGTCGTATTTTTTTGACCACCTATCTAAAATTTAGACATGTAGTCTAATTTTTAGACGGGTTGTCGAATTATCAGACATGATATTTAATTTTCAGACAGGTTGTCTAATTTTCAGACAGGTTGTCGAATTTCTAGATGTTTCAACTTGATTTTCATTTTTTTATATAACTTTTTAATCAAAGTAATACCAATAATTTATATTTGTTTATTGTATTATTTTTTTCAGATGTCTTTCAAAAATATTGTAATATTATGTGATGGAATGTGGAAAAAGAATGAGAACTCGTGGAAATGGATTTCAAATGGCTCACAATTAAGATCAAGTTTGGTACAAACTAACCTAACTTATGAGGAGTTAGTTGAACATATTTATGAAGTTACAGAAATCGATCGCAACCTCTTCGACATAGAATTAACTTACACGATAACGACAATGGTGGAGATTGAACCAATTACAATAAAAAATAGTAGAGACATTGTTAGTTTCTTTACATGGCAAGAGCGTGATTTGGTTCCATTATGTGTGGGTTTGATCAAGAAGATGGAAAATTTGCTCATTAAGAATAAACTTGTTACTAATATTGATTCTACTACAAATGTTAATTAAGATCCAATAACCTACATGAGAAAGTGTTGTTCTTATACTATAAACATAATCATCATAATAGTACCTCAATAGATTATCTACCACTCAATCCTTGATCATCATAGTAGTTTGATTGAAATATGTATCACTCAATCTGTAATCATCATAATCTCATAAAGATTAAGTTTTGTTTAACTTTATAAATTTTTAGACAAGTTTTCGAAACTCTCGACTAATTGTCAAAAAGATATAATTAATTAAGATCTAATTCTACATGATAAAGTGTTGTTCTTATACTATAAACATAATCATCATAATAGTACCTCAATAGATTATCTACCACTCAATCTTTGATCATCATATTTGTAATGCCCCGGATTCCCTATTATGGTTAATGGCCGGATTAGTAGGCCGGGAGGGCCATAACTGTTTAATTATGCCATTAAATGTGTTTATGCATGTTTATGAGAATTATATTATCATATGATGTTAAATGCATGTTTGTGAGTCCACATTTGTTTACAGGGGTATTATGGTAATTTGGCCCGTTGAGGGTATAATTGAATATTTGTTGTATGTTAATGATATGTTGTGAGACCACATTATAATGTGGATTGGTTCGAGAATTCCGACATGAGACGATCTTTAAACATGATTTATCGGTTTGGTCATAACAGGTTTGAGCTCGGGGCTCGGGGTGAGTCTCGGGGTGAATTTAAAGGTTATAGCGTTACCGGGGATTTTAGGGTAACGGGTTATGAAATATTGGTGTTTGAGGATTTTGAGATTAGCGGGAAATGGGGAGTGTTAGTTATAATTAACGGGTTTAGCGGAATGTACCAATTTCGCCCTTAGGGAGGCTTTGGAGGCTTAAGATGACATAGGGGTATTTTGGTCTTTTTAGGGGAGGATCTATATGACTAAGTGACTTGAAGGTTGTAGAATAAAACAGAGTAAAACAGAGGTGATTTCTTTCCCTTCCCGTACCTTCTTTTCCTTCATCTTCCTTGTGAGATTTTGTGGGCTTGTTGAGGATTTGAGCTTGGAAGCCAAGCCTTGGTACCTTGGGAGAGTGTTTCATTGTTGAAGAGCACCATAACCTGAGCTTAAGGTAAGCTTTTAGCCACTGGTTTTTACATATACTCTGTTTTCGTTTTAGTTCTTAGATCATGAGTTTTGGTTGTGGAAAGTGTGAATCAAAGACGGTTTTGATGTTAGTTTGATTGGGGTTTGATGTGAGTGAGCTAAGGGTGTTATTGGGGCTTTAATTACATGTTTGAAGGTGGTTCTATGTTGGTTTGAGGGGTTGGTTTGAGAGGAAGGAGCTCAGGGAGAAAACTGGTTCGAGTTTGGGTGTTCTTGCTTCCTGGGCTGGGTGCCGCGGCACGGCTTTAGTGTGCCGCGGCCCATGAGCGTCTGGTAGAAGGGGCGGGGGGGGGCTTTCTGTTTGGGGCGTGTCGCGGCACGGCTTTTGGGGGCCGCGGCCCATAGGGCCAAAATTGCTAAAAGGTGGTTTTTAGCTTAGGGATTCAAACCATAGGCCTCGGGGTTGGACCTAGTACCCGGTTGGGTAGTATTTGAGGTCTCGGGGGCTGGGATTTGGTTTGGGAAACCCCGGTTATCATTTTTATTGATGAATCCTATATTTTGGTTATGACCAGGTGACCGTCGAGGAATTTAAAGGTTGATCGTTCTCAGGGGTCGTTCATATAATTATTCTCACTCGAACCAGAGGTAAGAAAACAGTGTTTGAGTACAGTTGCACCCTGTATTGGTATATGACATGCGTGATTTGATACTTGAGGCATGTTGGTTGATATATGTGGACGTGGATTGCATATTAAATGCTATTGAACGCTGATTACCTATTTGAGACACTGACTAGTCAGGGACCGACTCTAAGGTCGAGAATTATGCATTGAATGGCTCTAAAGCATTAATGCCACACCGACCGTAAGGTCGAAGAACTTATAAGCGCTTGCCTGGTCTACGACCAGATGTTTATGGCCAAGGTATATGACCCCGGTGACTGTTTGTCACACGGCCAAGGGACGTTGTCCATGGCATGACTCTAGGGTCGGGAGGAAGGTTACGTTGGTGACTATTCACCATACACCTGTCCTAAACATTTATGTATGATTCACTTCTCAGTTAAGCCCTGGTGACCCTATCGTCACATGGCTAGAGGGAGCGATGCTCATTACTGTGACTTTTAGCTATTGTCACCTATTTGTGGGGCTGATAGTCCTGAGTGGTTATTGTGATCGTTGTCGATATTATATCATGTTTTATTATGTTTTCTTGCTAGGCCTCGGCTCATGGGTGCTATGTGGTGCAGGTAAAGGGAAGGAAAAACTTGGCCAGCCTTGAGTGGAGAGCTTGGGCGATGTGATGTACATACAGGGCCGCTTGACCGCCACGGTCAGGAAGTTCTCAGAGGGACTAGGGGTTTACCCTATTTTTGCCGATTAGGCCGGCGGGGATTGTATATTTGGAACTGTAGCAACTCTTTTGTAACATGAACTATTTGTAAACATTTTAAAAAGGCTCATGAGCAGTTTATTTACTTAATGAAAAGTGCCCTTTCCTTTTTACTGGTTTTTCACCTTAACCTGTTAATGATACTTAGATCACGTTTTTAACCAAAGGACTCGGGTAGCGGGTCAAATTTCCGGTTCACCGATCACCGTAACTGTTCTGGGGTAGCCAGGGCATTACAATATTAGTTTGATTGAAATATGTACCACTCAATCTGTAATCATCATAATCTCATAAAGATTAAGTTTTATTTCACTTTATAAAATGTTAATTGAGATATATGTTCTTTTATTGTGTTATTGGATCATTTTTAGACATTTCAAACATTTTAGACAACCTGTCGAAATTTGAGACTAGCTGTCGAAAGTTTTAGACAGTCAGTCAAAATTTTAGACTAGCTGTCAAAATGTTTAGACAAGTAGTCGAAATTTCAGACTAGCTGTCGAAATTTTTAGACAGGCAGATGCAATTTTAGACTAGCTGTCGAAAGTTTTAGACAGACCATCAAAATTTGAGACTAGCTGTCGAAATATTTAGACAAGCAGTCGAAATTTCAGACTAGCTGTCGAAAGTTTTAGACAGGCAGTCGAAATTTTAGACTAGCTGTCAAAAGTTTTAGACAGGCTGTCAAAATTTGAGACTAGCTGTCGAAAGTTTTAGACAGGCTGTCGAAATATAACACAAAGAGGTCTGAAACGGAAACATCCAACACAAGTAGTCTATAACAGTTTGTGGTATACCAGAACAGTTTTATACATAAACAAAATATCATTCCATTGCCTTTGCTAATAAATATCCAATACAAGTCATACTATAAGAGTTTGATACATAAATAAAATACCATTCCATTGCATTTGCTAATAAATATCCAATACAAGTCATACTATAAGAGTTTGATACATAAACATTGTCATACTACAAGGAGAAGATGGTTGTCGGGTAGAACAATTTTGAAAGTAGGTTATTGGATCTTAATTAACATTTGTAGTAGAATCAATATTAGTAACAAGTTTATCCTTAATGAGCACATTTTCCATCTTCTTGATCAAACACACACATAATGGAACCAAATCACGCTCTTGCCATGTAAAGAAACTAACAATGTCTCTACTATTTTTTTTTATTGCAATTGGTTCAATCTCTACCATTGTCGTTATCTTGTAAGTTAATTCTGTATCGAAGAGGTTGCGATCAATTAGTTGTAACTTCATAAATATGTTCAACTAACTCCTCATAAGTTAGGTTAGTTTGTACCAAACTTGATCTTGATCGTTAGCCATTTGAAATCCATTTCCACGAGTCCTCATTCTTTTTCCACATTCCATCACATAATATTACAATATTTTTTAAAGACATCTGAAAAAAATAATACAATAAACAAATATAAATTATTGGTATTACTTTGATTAAAAAGTTATATAAAAAAATGAAAATCAAGTTGAAAAATCTAGAAATTCGACAATTTGTCTAAAAATTAGACAACTTGTCTGAAAATTAAATATCATGTCTGATAATTCGACAACCCGTCTAAAAATTAGACTACTTGTCTAAATTTTAGACAGGTGGTCGAAAAAATACGACTGCTAGTCTAAAATTTAGACTCCTTGTCGAAAAATTAGATAAGCTGTCAAAAAATTCTTGATTTTTCTATCTCGAAAATAACTGAAACCACCATTAATTTTTTCAGATTTTCAAGCTTTAACCTCCATAAAACTCAAGAAATAAACCTAAATTCTTACTTATACTTTCAACATACTAAAACAATCATTTTTCATTTTAAATCTACAAAAACAATATCAAAAATCTCATATTTTATAAAAATAAAAAAAACTTTATAAACCAACCTTTTGAATGAGTGGTGGTCGGATTTGTGCAGAAATGGTGGCAGCCGGTGATGAGCAGTGTTCGCCGGCGGTAGGGGCGGTGGTCGCTGGTGGTGGTGGCGGCGGGGGATGATAGTGGGTAGTTGTGGATGGGTGTGAGTGGATGGGTGAGAGGAAGAAGATGATAGTTATTATTAAGATTTTTGTTTTAATTTATTATTATTTTATTTTAAGGGTAAAATGGGTAATATAAAAAATTCATTAATAAAAGAAGTCATTTAACTAAAAACTATTGAAATTAGACCAGAGTGCAAATTGCACTATAAAAAGAGGTCATTTTGCCGACCCCATATATATATATATATATAGAGAGAGAGAGAGAGAGAGAGAGTGAAAATGCTCAGTATTGATTGAGCTGGGTTAACAAATTCCTTTTTCATTTTTATTGTTTCTTTCTCTTCGTAAAAATCACTCTATAACTTTTTACATTTCAACGTGAGAATGAGATTATAGTTTTTATATATATTCCTCATAAGTACTACAATGAAGCAAAGTCTCTACTTTTTCTTGGTTATTTGACGTACATAGAAATAGAGACATTGACTCAACGCTTTGTTAAATCAAGTAAAATAAACTACTTATGTAACTTTCAACGCTTGTTGCTTGTACTAAACATATTAACAATTAAGAAATTCAGAACAAGATATCAAAACTCATCTATACAGTATATAGTATTTATTTATATATATTTAAAAGCTTTTTCCAGAAAAACATGTACAGATGCTAAGATGCTAGACCAGACAATTAGACATCTACGCTCTTAAACTAATATATATATATATAATAAAAGAAATACCTAATTAATCCTAATATAAAAGGAGCACACTTAACCAACCGCTAATCACCAAATCACAATACGTTATACTAGCTACACTGCTACAACATATGAATCACCAAATCACAATCATTACTTCTTAAATGTTATCCTGATACATAAATTAAAAAACAAAAAAATACATGCAAAATTAATTGTTATTGACTTTGAAATCGTAGTGTCGTGGGCCTCTCGTAGCAATGACACATGATGGGCCTTTCATCTATTCCACCATTACTTGGTTTTGACTCTTGGGCTGTTAAAATTTATAGACATTCTACTGAATGAGCATATATGCTGGAGCCCACTCTATTCATAGACCCATCTCTTTTGAGCTGGGTCAGATTTTGATGTAAAGAATGGATATAGCATGAAGCAGCTAGGGTGGGCCTTCTCCTGGATTTGGGCCTAAGCTTCATTAACCGCTATGAATCCATAACCAAATAGTTAAATGGATATGCTTCCCCATTGCTTTTAGAGATCTAAAAGCTCTAGTCAGCAATCACTACCTAATCAAAGCTGAAATATTCAGACGAGTATAAAAAAGAGTTAGTTCTATTTTATATCATCTTGTTATGAAACCAGTACTAGAATCTTTCTTTTTGATATTTTTTTCTTTATAAGAGCAACTATATATAAACAAATATATAACTATATATGTACACACATACGTACATTTAAGCAAATTAAGTCTACGAGGACGTGCCTAACAGAAAGAATAGGAATTTTCCTATTTATAAGCAGAAGTGGGAATCAAGGATAAGAATGAGTTAAAGGGAGATCAAGGAGTGAGAAACTCATGATCATCATCAATGTGGCACATTTATATAAATTGAATTCGACAGCATATGATTCTATAGGCTTTGTGAAATTGATATTTTTTTGTTACGTGCAAGGTATGTACATCTTTTTAATTATGCAAAACCAAAAATAAAATAATTAATAACCTTCTTTCCGAACTATATGATGAGAGAGTTAGTGGAAGATGTTCAACTTGGAGTGTTTGTTCCAATTATGTGGTCTCAGAAAGATGACATAAGGTACTCTTACCCATCTGCCAATCTTTTTCTGCTTTTCTTTGATGTAATCCTTTAAAAGATCTTAAACTCGTTTTATTCTTTTCTTTCCTTTTTTCTATAAATAATACAGAAAAAAGGAGTTTTGGCAACTTTTAATACTTATTAAGGATGTAACCTATAATACTTAGGCATAAAGTAAAATCACTCGCGAAAAAATCTGTAAGCCAAAATCTATTTGGTAAAAGAGATATAATTAATTGTTTAACAATTTTGATTAAATCTATGATCAAGATCTGAAATAAACTGTTCTTGGATTTATAATCGCACATGTATCTCCAACATTAATAGTACTTTTTAAAAAAGTTCATCCAAATTGGCTTCTATATCTATATGCCGGAGAAGTACACTATATAAACTTTTTACTATTAAGTGAAAGAATAGCTAATCAACCATATATTATGTCACTTTTATGTGATGTTTAGTACCTTAAGGTGTCGAATAACAACACTCTAAGTAAAATATAATTCTCTCCCATTTTATGATGGGAGAAATCCCTATTTTTTTCTTCTTTTTTATTTTTTTCAAATGACATGTTGGTGTTCTTCAATCTCTCTTGAGAAGAAATTTTTTTCAAACCCTCACGCCATTAATTTTACATATTATATATGTATAGATTTCTTCTCTTAATAGGTGATGTTGTTGGTTCCCATGTTGTAATAATGTGGAACTGCTATCTCTTTTTTATTAGCAAGTTTTGACACTCCTCAAAAACGTATCTAGTAGACTATATTGAGTTGGAGTTTGTACATAAATTTGGGAATCATTATCATATTCTAGACTATAATGTACACATTATAAAGCTTAGCTTAGATGTGCGGGTCTCTCTCCCATAACATGCACGCCTGTTGTGTCCCACATATAAACTTTTATCCACTCTAAAATCACAATCATATTGGACCAAAACAGCAACTGGTCAAACCATATGGATAAGTCATTCAAAGCCAAACACAAATTAAGATTTATATATATATAATTAATATCAATAGTAAATGTAAGAGCTTGATTACTATTTCAGGTGGGTGGGTGGATAATACCGGATGTGGGGTCATCTATAAAATAGTTAAATATACCATCAAAAGGATCCAATTAAATCCTCATTTGATTGATATTCATCTTCCCATATCTTCATGTGGGGTCTCCTTTTACATCTTTTTTTTCAGTTGCAAGCTCTCTATGTGGTCCAATATATATTATATTAATAGTTGTGTATATATGAATATATTACCATGCTGATAGGCTTGATATATGTATAGTTGAATTTAAGACTCCAGAGGATACATAATTTATCATCTAGAATCAAGAATCCAGCTACTGATTTCATTTCATTTACATATATATATATATTGTGTCCTTACTTTTAAAAGAAGTTATAAATAAATATGTGCCTCTTATTTTATTTAGAAATTTACTATCTTGGGATGTAATTTTGCACAGAAGAGGAGATCCACCGAGTCGATGGACAAATGTTTTTTGATGCGCATAGATTTATAAAATGGCATCGCCGCCGGAAACTGTTTTTTTTTTTTTTTTTTTTAATAAAAAATGGTTTTTCATATCTAATGGATTTTATTCCGAAAATAGTATAATTATAGGAACCAAATTTTCTATCCCAATTCATGTCCCAACCACTTATATGTGGACAACTCAATTAAAATACCACATATACATTTAACAGATTTTTTATTAACTCATATACTTTTAACACCACTGTAAGTGCAGGATGACTTCTTTGCAATTAATTCTCTTTATTAATATTTTTATTATTTACAAAAACCCTTTCAAATTCGTTTCCTTTTTTTATTATTGTTAGTCCTATTAAGCTTCTCTTTTTAATTTGATCAATAAAAACTATCAGATTTCTCTGCCTTATAGTCACTCACAAAATTCTACATATATGGTCCTACTGTGAAAGATTAGTAATATATATATATATCTCTACTTTTTGTTCTATTTGATTTATTTATTATATATATATATATATATAAAAAAAATCAATCTTGACTCATATGCTAAGAACCATATTATATTTCTTTTAAATACTATTAAAATTCTTTATTAAAGGGTAAATCTTTACATCAATATAGACTTATATATGAATATTTGAAATTGAGAGATATGTTTGAAAAATTATTATATATTGAGTTGATGGCTAAATTTTATAAATTAAAATTCTGATCAGATTTTTGTATAAACCTTTTTGTTCTTTTATATATATATATATATATATGTTAAGTCATGTAGTGTATTCTAATAAAATTATCAATTATCAAAATAGTGTCTAATATTTTATTTGTTACATGAATTTATAAAATTTATTGTCTTTTTATTGAAGAGGATGGACAATACTAATTTGGTGGAGAATGATTTACAATCACGTCGAAAAATAGATTTTGAAAGTGAAGATGGGATATTGTCTTCAAATGTTGATATAAAATCTCTTCATTCTAAAATTGATGAAGAGGCAATACCAAAGGTTGGTATGGAGTTTAATACTGAAGAGGAAGCTTATAATTTTTATAATGCATATGCGTATAAGATAGGTTTTAGTATTAGAATGAGTAAAATGCATAAAGATTTTTTAGATGGACGGATAATAGATAGAATATTTTGTTGCTCATGTGAAGGTCATCGAGAAAAAGATAAACGGGATGTTATAGTGAAATCTCATCGTGCTGAAATGAGATTTGATTGTTTGGCAAGAATGAAAATCAATTCTCGTCAAAATAGTAAATATCGTGTGGTCGATTTTGTTATGGAACATACACATGTGACATCAAGTCCTAGCAAAAGTCATTTACATAGATCTCAAAGAAGATTGACTGTAGCCCAAGCTGCCGAAATTGATTTAGCTAACATCTCAGGAATTACTCCTAAGGCAAGTTATGATTTAATGGCTAGGCGAGTTGGTGGGTGCGAGAACTTTGGATATACTATTGTTGATTGTCGAAATTATTTGCAGAGTAAACGAACAATTCAAATGAGAGTAGGAGATACTGGTGGTATACTTGAATATCTTCAAAGTATGCAATTAGAAGACCCTGCTTTTGTTAGTGCCATGCAAGCTGATGAAGATGATATGATAATCAATATCTTTTGGGTAGATGGAAGAATGATGACATATTATTTCTATTTCGGTGATGTTGTTTCCTTTGACACAACTTACAAAAAAAAATAAAGAGTGTCGATCGTTCGCAATGTTTCTTGGGGTGAATCATCACAAGCAAATTATTATCTTTGGAGCTGCACTATTATACGATGAAACTGCTGAAACTTTTGCTTGGTTATTTGACACTTTTGCTAAAACAATGTCAGGAAAAAAGCCAAAGACTATTCTTACTGACCAAGACGCAGCAATGGAAAAAGCTTTAGAGTCTCAATGGCCAGAAACAACTCACCGTTTATGCATTTGGCACATATATCAGAATGCTGCAAAAAATCTTAGTGGGGTTTTTCAAAATTTTAGAGAATTCACAAAGGATTTTAGTAGTTGTATTTATGATTATGATGAGAAGGATGTTTTTATTGAAGCTTGGAATAGTATGCTTGAGAAATATGATCTTAGAGACAATAAGTGGCTAAAAAAAATGTTCAATTTGAAGGAAAAATGGGCATTGGTATATGGAAGAGAGACATTTTGTGCAGACATGACAACTACTCAGCGGAGTGAAAGTATGAATAATGTAATTAAGAATTATGTTAGCTACAAGCATGAAATACCAAGATTTTTTCAGCATTTTCAAAGATTAGTTGAGGATCATCGGTATGATGAGTTGAAGGCTGATTTTAAAGCAACTCAAACTTCATTGTCATTGTCTTTGCCAATAGAAATTTTGAAGCATACATCAATTGTTTACACTCCAGCTGTATTCAGAATGTTTGAGAAAGAATTTTGCAAGGCTTATGATTGTGCTATGAACATTAAAAGTGAGAATGGAATAGTGTCAGAGTATACAGTGACCCCTCATGGAAAGGTTTATGAGCATATTGTTACATATGATTCTTCTAATGATACAGTGACATGTGGTTGTAAGAAATTTGATTTTGCAGGAATTTTATGTGCACATATTTTGAAGGTATATTCATATAGGAATGTCACAAAAATTCCTTCTCAATATATTTTAAAAAGATGGACAATGCATTCAAAAACTGGAATTTCTTCAATTATGCAGAGCAAGAGTGTGTCTGTTGAAGATGCAAAAGCAAAAATGGCAAAACGTTACAAAGAAGTTTGTAGAATGCAAACTCAGCTAGCAACAAAAGCCGCTGAAGATGAGAAAGCATACAAAATTGTTGTTTCTGCGTTTAGTAAGATTTTTGTAGATTTGGATGCAAATGATAGAGCTCAAGGGAAAGAGATTTCAACTTCTACTACCAGACATAATGATATTGAAAACAAGAACAATAATGGAATAAGTGATCAAATTAAAGGGTTTAAGACTAAAAGAAAAGCTCATGGTGGATCTAGAAGAATTAAAGGTGCACTTGAGAGAGCCAAAAATAAGAAAAAGATGGTTAAGGAAGATTCTCCATCACAACAGGTAATGTTCACTTAGTTTTAAATATTGTCATTTATAATTGTTTTCATAGTCTCTCTTCTAACCGTATTTTGATGTGCTATAGGATTTTCATGAACAAAAAGCAAATGATCAAATCAATAATGGAAGTGGAATACCGTTTTTGTCTTCTAATTATTTTCAAGAGAATATGTCATCTTCATCAGCAAATATAGCTTCCTTGCATCAGAAAGAAGTATTTATATTGTCACATCTGTCATTTATTCTATGCTTTATTTATCAAACTTATTTTCTATAATAATGTATTTAAAATCTTAATTTCATATTCCACCATATACTCATAATTATGATGGTTATGAAGATCTAAATGAGAATACAAATATGACTGAACTATTGCAACAAGTAATTAATTGTGTATGTATCCATATATTGTTTGGAGACATAATTTTATTAAATATGATGATATTTACTGTAATTTTTCTTTTTTACAGGCTATATCAACTCCTACTACATTTCAAAGATTTATTGGCAATTATTTTCAAAAATCACCACAGTGATAATGAATAATTTGCATTTTGATATATGGTTTGAGACTTTATATTATAAACTCTTTGTGATCTTGGCCAAACATAAAGAGTTTTTTGTTTTAATATAAATTTTTCTCTGTTTTTGTTAGTTTGGCGATTGATTATTAAAATCTATGATGATTTTTTTTTTAAGTTATCTATGGTGATTCTTTATTTTGTGTTTGTTGTCCTTGTTGGAACTTTCCTTTGTTTGAGGCTCCTCTCCTTTGATTTGGTTTAGTAAAAATTTTAGTCCACGTTTAAAATTTTCGGTATAATAAATTTTTGTTGGTTCATAGTCCTATTTTCTTTTATTGAATGAATTTTATTTGATATATATATTGTAATATATATATATGTATATTATATATAAATATGAAAGTGGAGAAAATTAGCAGAGAAATTTGGGAAGAGACAGGAGAGAGAATGTGGCATTTAGAAGAGATTGCAAATAATTTTTTATTTTTTTCGTATGGGACTGCATAAAAGAGGTCATTAATTGCAAAGAAGTCCTCTTGCACTAACGGTGGTGTTAAAAGTATATGAGTTAATAAAAAATTTGTTAAATGTATATGTGGTATTTTAATTGAGTTGTCTATATATAAGTGGTTGTGACATGAATTGAGACATGTAAGTGGGATAGAAAATTTGGTTCCATAATTATATATGAGTATGCTTTGCCTTTACAAAATGAAACCTTCCTAATGGTTACATATTAAATACTCTTTGATTGCACAATAATTACAAAAAAATCATGTATATTATATATCACAAAAAGCTGCTTTTTCATTACTACATTTTGTGGAAAAAAACGCCATAAAAACGTTTAGATATATTAAATATTAGAAGGCGGCAATGCTCTAGCGAAAAAAATAGTGCAATCATACATGCGTGCATATAATTACCAAATTGTTATAACTCGTGGTCCACAGTACTCATCTATATGTATCGTTATTATGGTTTTAAAAATAAGCGTGGTATAATATTAGCATTTGGTACTAGATACCAGGCTCCAATTTATGACAATAATTTATGTTTGGTCCTAAACATTTTTTTCCCATTTGAAAGGAATCATATCCCTTGGTCACAAATCAAATCGATACAATAAATATTCTCTTAAGCAATAATAGTTGTTGACGATGTTCTTTCTTTTATCATTATTATAATAACTTTCACTTTTTTTTGTTTGTTGAAAAACAAAGTTTTATATTGATTGACTCAATTTGTTGAAAGGATATTCCACCTTCCTACTTGTAATTAAATAACACTATGTACAGCCTTTAACTTTCCAACAAGCTGTGTTTTGGTTTAACTTAGAGACTGCTTTTGGCCTCATGACCAACCCGAATATTAACTCCGATACAAGTTCTATACTTTCGATCCTCTATTTTTATTTTTGTATAATTTAAGTTTAATTTATATATATATTACATGCAATATATATTTACATTATACAGTACAAACTACAAACTATATAAATAAATTAATGCATACGTGTTCCCTCGTACGTACTTATATCCTTACCAGACAAAAGTGCCAGAGCAATTGAGTTGGTTTCATATGTAGAGTCGAGAGACGTTATTTAAGACATGTTGTACGATGAAATAATAATGTTTCACTTAAATATTTAATACAAACATTCAACATCCATTTCTTTAATTTATAATAAATCACCATTTAATTTTTATTTTTATTTACATAATCCAATCACACACAATTAAATGAAAACTCTATTAGAGTTTGATTATTAGTGCTGTTTCTCATCAACTTACACTAATAAAAATGGATACCACACTAATAAAGATGTGTACCACCATGTAGTAGCCTAGCTAAAACAATACTTCCCTTTAAAAAATAAATAATAACAAATAAAAAGGCAATATTCTTATGATATGTAAAATCTCGTGAAATTATACTAATAATTGACAAATGGGTGGATTAGTTTCCTTTTTATTTCACATTCGGTCCCACTATATAGCAAATTAATGTAATGACAATATGTCGAGTAGGACGAACCACGAGTTTATTTTTAAAAAATAAAATAAAATATTTATATATTTTTTTTCCAAGCTGGTAATAATATTCTTGACTACGTCTGTACGTAAAATGAGTCTGTGACCTACACCTACTGACCATCAAAATGGTACACCACTGTGAGATATATGTATATTTTTTTTTTATATCTATAGACGGATATAGGTTTCGTATATACGTGTGTATATTTCCAAAGATTTATATACCTAGCTAATAGAGCCAATTGTAGAGGAGTTGGAAAGAACATGGTATGTCATCTAAGTGGGTACAAGTAAGTATATGCAGTAGTACTCATCCTCGAGACGCAATTATATATTACTCCACTCACGTTACATCCTTAAAAAAAAAACACTGAAATAAAATATATATAACATTCACAGTCACAGACTATATATCCAAAGGGTCATCAAGGAATAATTTGAATTTTCAATAATTTCAAATGAAACTAATTCTAGAAAACAACAACAACAACAATAATAATAATATTTCCATCATATATACATAGAAAAATGCACGAGAGGAAACTACGATATGGAAAACTTCCCATCAAATATATACGTTAATGCTGTACGTGCGTAATATATATAATTATTAGATTCAAAATATCTAACACGTAAAAATAAATTCATAGAATATGGAACGTGATCCAAAACCTAACACAGCGAAACATGGGTCTTCGTCCCATTGTGGCTTTTTGGGCATGTGCTTTGCTCAGTTATGAAATGGGAGCAAACTCATGGTGTGGGAGAAATTTTATTTAATTTTATGTCCCCCAAAGTAATGGTATGTATGGTCATTTTTACCAGAATGAGATTTATCTGTAATAATAAGAAAAGGATCATCAAGACCAAAAATTATAATATAAAGTTACCCACAAATCGAAGAGGATATTGTTATATCTGTACAACAATATGAAAAAAGTTAATTTTGATACTTTGTCTTTAGCAACTATTTCAATGTACTTTAACTCTGCGGCCTAATTGTTATAGAACAATATAAGAATAGTAGCCAAATTGTTATTTGACATTACATAAAGCTAGCAGCAGTACTGTAGCACTTGAATCCAATATCCATAAAATCAGCCAACATTTTTTTTAATATACTTTATTACATTAGGAACCCTAGGGTCACTCCTCACACATACACCCACCTATATATATATATAAATATATATGTTTGTGTGTAATGAAGACTAGAATCCCACACTATTCACACACACTCAAGACTCATCAACCACCAAAAATTAGCTATATAGACATTACATAATATATTTTTATATATATATATATCCTTAAATTGTAACATTTCTATATAAATTTTGTGTGTTGATTAATTAAAATATTTTTATAAGTAGTCAAAATCTCCAAGTTCTAGAAAGATGTCCCACATTAATTATATATATGGTTGGAGAGGGATAGAATTTGACATTATTTGTATTGGAATTTAATTATGAAAAATTAGGAGATGCAACTTCAGTGGCATGGTCTTTTTTTCTCTGTTCCTCTATGAAATTCTTTGTGTGTATTTTGCTGAAACTTTAATTAGAGATCCATTTAGAATTACATAAATAAGTATTTATTTCTAAATTATTATTTTAAGAGAGCAAATGTGTTATTTTACAAAAAAAAAAAATAGAACGAGTGCTCAAATATTTCTATTTTTGGAAGGATTAAAAACGGTTGACCTAGAGAATGTATAATCTTTTGTAATGCTTCTCCCCTAGCCAAACAAATAATTTTGAGTCTCACTCTCTATCAGGTCCACTCATTTTGGTTCAAACACAGAGTCATAGTATGATGAGTCATAACTCACTATCCCAATTTACAACCAAGTATTGTGATGGCTGAATAGACAAAACAACACTTAGGAAAGCTCTACCAAAAACAATATGGAATTATGTTTTGTTTTCTTCCTCTCTTTTCAACATTACTCTTTGCCAAAATTGCATATAAAACGAACAAGTAATAAATTATACAAATTAATGACTAGTGGTTTGGTAGAGCCAGATTACAAATAAGACATTGCATGTGATTTGAAGATCCAAAGTTTGGAGTGTTTAAGAATAATTTTTTTCTTAGGTCAGAAGTTGAAAGCTAAAGATGGCAAGGGTCCAAATTTTTGTAACTCAAACGACCATAGCACTTTGTGCGGCGGATATTGGTAAAATGTTTGTTTTATTATTAAAAATGGCCCAAAATGCATCTTAATATCAAAAGGTTTATATTTTGTAAAATTATTATAACAAAAATGACTAATCTGTATAGATCGATCTACAACATGAATATTGTTTCACATTCCCATATCATTTGTATTCATTAATTATTTCTTTCTTTTAATTTTGGTATATAATATTCACTTAGTTGCGATATGTTTTCTCATCATATACAGAATACTCTACAAAATTGTACTTAGACGAATTACATGAGACAACAATTTTCGTAGAACTATCGTCTCATGTTAAAAATAAACATGAGACGACAGTAGCGCTCGAATTGTTGTGTCATGTCAATTAAAACATACATGAGACAACACTTCCAATAAAATTGTTTTTACATGTCTACTTTTAATACATGATGACATTTCTATACAAACTGTGGTATAAAGTCATATAATTTTTGTAATATTATTAATTAAATTTGTATGTTTGATATATTCAATATGAATGCTTAATATAAAAGATAATATTAATTAATAATTTGCAATACTAAATATCTTTTGTTTTAAAAATAAGCTACTTAAATATTTATCAGATTTTTTAACAATATTTAATATTTAATATTAGTTATTAATAAATAATTTATTATATTTAATATTGAAAACCATGGTTATTTTATTTTTTTAGTATAAATATATAAATTAGAATATAATGCCACATTTAATAAGTTTTTTTTTTAGGTAAATAGTATCATTTTTTTTTCTAAACTAACGCACACAATTTTTTTTTTTCTGAAGTTAATATTCACTCAATACTTGTAACGACCCAAAATTGCTAATAAAGCTTAAGGTCATTGATTAGTGTTCCGGGAGGACATAATTGATATTTATGTGAATTATTGATTAAATGCATGATTATATGACATGCATGATTAGATGAGTATATGGATATTAGATGCATGTTTATGAGTGTTGAATATGCATGTGGGCCCTGCTTTGTTCACAAGGGCATGTTTTTAATTTTGGCCCGTTGAGGCATAAATGTAATTATATGTGATAAATTTTTGAGACCATATTATTATGTGGATATATTTGCAGCTTGTGGCTCGAGGCGATCCTAGTGAGCGGTTTAACGAAATAGTCACGGTGGGAATTTATACCCGGCTCGAGGGAGCCTGGGGGTATTTCTGGGAACTTGGGAAATATATTAGAGATTATTAGGCATTGGGGAAAATAATTGGTGATTAATTAGACACTCGAGGAATTAGCGGGAATTGGGAGCAAATGACCAAAATGCCCTTATAGTGTTTAAAGGCTTAGGCCTATTTGGGAGGGCAAAAGGATCTTTTGGAGTTTTAGGGGGATAAGTGTTATTCTGTCTATTTGGAGTTAGTGGAATTTGTAGAAAGAATTGGAAGGTGAAGGAAAGAAAAGATAAGGAGAAGGAAAAAACAAATACCTCTTTCTCCTCCACTTGTTTTGCCTATTCTTCACCATTTCTTGTGGATCTTGGAGCTGGAAACTTAGAGAAAAGTCTAGGCAAGGTCCTAGGACTCTGATCCTTGGAGTGGCTAGAAGTTCAGCAAGATTTAGCTCAAGTTAAGGTAAGGTTTAAGAGTTTGGTCTATTTTTTCTAAATTTGTAGAAGTTGATTCTGATTTTGAGTTTTGGATGAAAATAAAGGGGCTTGAGCTTGGGGATTTGAGGAACTAAAGGCTGGAAGGGCATAGAAACAACCTAAGGTCGGATTCTCTCAATTAAGGTAATCAATTCTAACCTTAAAGTTATGGGTTTCTGGTTTTCTGATGGTGTTCTTAAGCTCTTGAGCTCAAGTGTGATTTCTGTGTTTGATAATGTTTTTGGCTTAGTTTTTTATGTTGATGGGTTGTTTTGGTTGAGTTATAGTGGGTAGTAAGGTCAATTTTTAGGTTGGATAAGTTTTGGAGTGCTTTGGAAGAGCTTTGGCTTGGGGAAGTTCGAAGGGAAAACCCAGAAAATTCATTCATGTTGTTTGTAGCGCTGTAGCGCTAGCCTTGGAGCGCTACAGCACTAGCCTTCATTTCTTGGGGGGTTTTTGTCCTTGTTTGTAGCGCTGTAGCGCCCACCTTGTGGCACTATAGCGCTACCCTGCCTTCAGAAGTGGGTTTTGGGTGTTTTTCTTAGGGTTTTTGCTTGGGGGCTCAAGGGTCGATTCCACCACCCCGTTTGGTGGAATTGAGCTTCTCGAGGGCTTGGGATTGGTCCCAAAGTTGGGTTACGGAATTGAGTTAATGATGGTTCTATTCTATGGTTGTGACTAGCTTTTCGCTAGGGCTCGGATCGGGATCGTGCTCAAGTGTAGCTTCAGTTAGCCAAAGCGCTCGGAAACAAAGGTAAGAAAATTGCACCCGGGTTTGTGGTTATGTTGGGACTAAGAGTTCCCTATACTTTTATGTGATGTTATAAGATGGTATTATGCCATGGGGACATGTGATAAACGGCCTAAGAGTGCCGGAATCAATATTTGTGCACAGGACGCGACTCAGCCACTAGTAGCTGAGGTTAATCAAATAATCACTGATCTTGGCCTAAGCGAGCCAGAGTTAGTGGGTTGAACACTGGGCTCAGCCTAAGTGAGCCGAAGACAGTGACTTAAACAGAGGGTGCGACCTTAGGGTGTCGACCCTAAATATTGTGTGATATGTTTATTGATATTAATATGATGATTATGGCATGCTCATTGTCTTGATGGTTAATTATTGGTTGGTTGGCTTATATCACTGATTATGTGAATGATGCGGTCTATTGAATATTTGATTAATGATTTGTGAGTTATCTGTTTACTATTTTTTATTATGCAATGCAATAGAGTTTTCTTGCTGGGCCTCAGCTCACGGGTGCTACGTGGTGCAGGTAAAGGCAATGGTTTGATGGTTCAACCATGAGTTGGAGAGCTCTGGGGGTGAGGTGTACATTGTCAGCTGCTCGACCGCCATGGTCGAGGGTTTGTACAGGGACGAAAACCTAAAACGTATATTTTGGCATTAGAATGGCCATGTTTATTTATAACTTTTAGAATTTTTTGTAAATATGTCTTTTAAACCTTGTTTTGGGATCCCATGTACTAAACAATCATTTTAATGAGAATTATCACCAAAATCTTTTAAACTCTACCTGATTATGACTATAGGATCACGTTTTCATTTGAAAGACTTGATTAGCAAGTCCTGCACTATTTTAAACACATAGTGTAACGGTCTTGGTTATCCAGAGCGTTACAATACTTTAACCCATTCTCCATCTCTTTCTCATTGAAAAACCCTAGAAGAGTAAAATTAAGGAGCTGCTTATTTTACTGTCGCCTCTCTCAAAATTTCAGTCACGCCTTCATTCTTCTATTTTCCTCTCTCAGTTTTACTCACTCCGACCAACACAGGTCTGAAACAACAACCAAAATTTTTGTCAGTTCTTCTCTTTTCCCTTTAGCCAGTGACCCCACACACCTCTTTCCCTCTTTCTTGACGCACGACCAGCAACAGCTCGGGGCAGGGACGATGAAGATGAACGACTTGCACAAGTGAGGGGCTGGGATAGACGTAAAACATGTTGCAACAGCGAACAAGGTATGGGTTTCTTCATCTGCTAACGGTTTGATTCTCAGTTCTTCAAAATTTTGTTGTCTATAGAATGGTTTGGTTCATGTGAATCTGATTATAGTATATATATTTTGTACATTTTGCATGTTATGTCGTGGATTTTCTATGTTCTTTTGCTAACTATTTGGGACATACTCATATAATTTGATGTTGAGTTTTATGTTAATTTGTTTGAACCTGAATGTTCTGCTTGCCTTTCAGGTAAGGCTTTGTTTAAGTTTGTAAGTGAGGTATGTATTGAGTATTATATGGCCAATCGATATTGCTATGTACGATTGAACTTGGCTACTAGCTAGTTAAAAGCTAAAAAAATATTATTGATCTGGCTATTTGTTTTGATTATTATGAAATTTATGAAGATTTCATAGACTAACTTCCCTTCTAATTTCTAATTATTATCTAGTACTTCTGGTGGTGCTTGCTAATGTTAGGATTAATGCTCTAAAAGCATGAATACAAACATTTTATTGAATAAAATAAAAGAACAATTTTATTATATTTGAATATTATAATTATTGTTTGAATTAATTATATGATAATATCAAGAAAATTCCTTATTCATTCATGAGAATATGATCTTATATTAGTATGAGAGAATTAAGATCATATATAATGAATAAAATAGTTAGTAACATATTAAAGTACAGAATCTTTAATAAATGGTTATGAGTGTGGTTTAGTAAGCATACGAGATGCAAGTGATCTTCTATATTCGGATTACTGATGTGGATAAACATGTTAATAAATGTGTTGTATATAATAGAGATTATATATGACAAGAGCGATAAGAATTAGTCATCTTTATAAACTTGTCGTTTGACATAAAGATTTGATTCTTATCATAATAAATGATCATTTGTAGATCTGTCTAAATCCTGAGTATTCATGAACTCTTGTTTGTGTTTATTGGATCTTTTGATTCACCCGTTAATCTTTCTTAGTATAATGAGGCTAATGACTTTTGTTTTGAAGATTCGATATCATGAATGGCGAGGAACATGAATTAAAATAATAGAATTCATACTTTCCTAACAGATCGAATATTGGTTCCCTTAAGGGTTAGTTCTGGAACTGAATAGTTATTGAGCTCAAATCTATAATTTGATTATAGATTAATTATTTGCTAGTGCATTAAAGGTACTTAAGGATCAAGAGGTCATTAGAATGGTAAAACGGTAATCTTGACCAACTCTAATTAACGAACCAATAAATAGAGGACAAATAAACTCTTTAAATATAATTTTGTAAATACTTAGAGTGAAATTCCATATTTATAGTGGAGTATTCATGGAATTAATAAATAAGATTGTTGGATTAAGGAGTTTAATTAATAATCTGGTTTATTGGAGTTTCGTATTATAGGTCAAAGGTCCCCAAATCACCTCTGTCTTACACTGTCAAGGGAATGGATGTCAAAAGAAAGATTTTTAGAGAGAAGGATTTAATTGCAAAGGAATTAATTTTCTAGGGCAAGGAAATAATTATGTGATAATTATAGGCAATTGATTAATTTTTTAACTATATAGTTTTTATTTTGAAAAACTATAGGTTAAAATAAATATTAATCTTGTTTGGATTAATGCATAAAGAGAGATTAATAATTATCTTATTTATAATAAGGTATTTATTTATTTATTTAAAATTGATATTTTAAGATAAAATTAATTTTGAATTAATTGATATTTATTTTGGGATAAATATATGGTCTTAAATATTAATTAAAGAAACAATTGAGAAAATTAGGAGTAACCCTAATGGTGTGGTCGACACACTCGCTGTACAGTGAGTGTGGTGCCACACATAGGGATTTCCTATCTGTAATACCCCGGTTACTCTAAGACCGTTACTGTGGACTTTAAACAGTGCTTAACTCGCTAAACGAGTCATTTGGTTATAAACGTGTATCTAGGTGTCATTAATAGGCTAAGGTGAAAAATCTTGATCAAAAGGAATTGATATATTTTATTTAAAACATTAAATTGTACATGGGCTCATAAAAGTGTTTACAAAGTTATTTACAATCCAAAATAGTCATTACAGTATAAAAATTACAACTCCCCGACCTAAGCGGCAAAAATAGGGTTAACCCCTAGTTCCTCTGAGAAACACCTTGGTCGTGGTGGTTAAGCAACTGCATATGTACACATCGCCCCTTATGCTCTCCACTCAAGGCTGGGTGAGCTTTTCTTTCCCTTTACCTGCACCACATAACACTCATGAGTCAAGGCTCAGCAAGAAAACTTATTACTACATGTATATAATATCAATAAATGATTATGGAAATCATTCTGGGGCTTGCAACCCTAATCAGATAGTGAGTCACACTTTGGGCTCCACACCCTAATCAGATAAGTGACTATTAAGTCATACTCTGAATAGATGACTAATAAGTCTATCTCTAGGGCTCTGCACCCTAAGCCATGTGACATTCAGTCACCTGAGCCTTTTGGCCCTGACTCTACGTAACTAGCCTTTAGACTAGACAAACACTTTTAGTTTTCATCGAATATGAGCCAACGCCTTTGCCTCATATTCAGGTCTTTTTGGGTGAAGAAGTATTTCAGGCTCTTGTGGTCTGTGTAGATCTCACACTTTTCTCCATAAAGATAATGCCTCCATATCTTTAAAGCAAAAACCACAGCCGCCAACTCTAAATCATGAGTGGGATATCTCTTTTCATACTCCTTCAACTGACGAGAAGCATAAGCAATTACCTTCTCTGATTGCATCAAAACACAGCCCAAACCATGATGAGAAGCATCACAGTAAATCACAAACTTCTCCTGATTTTTTGGAAGACTCAGAATCGGAGCTGTAATCAACCTCTGCTTCAGTTCCTGGAAGTTGTTCTCACATTTATCTGACCACACAAATTTCTGATTCTTGCGTGTCAGCTCAGTCAACGCAGAAGCAATTTTTCAGAACCCTTCCACGAAACGCCTATAATAACCTGCCAATCCAAGGAAACTTCTAACCTCAGAAGCATTCTTTGGCCTTGGCCAGTCTCTGACCGCTTCAATCTTCAATGGATCTACCTTAATCCCCTCCTTACTGACAATATGCCCAAGAAAGGATACCTAAGATAAGCAGAACTCACATTTCTTGAACTTAGCAAACAATCTGTGTTCCCTCAGTCTCTGTAGAACCAACCTCAGATGCTACTCATGCTCTGACTCAGACTGAGAATATACCAGAATATCATCAATGAAGACGATCACAAACTAGTCTAGATAATCCTTGAACACTCTGTTCATCAGATCCATAAAAGCAGTAGGGGCATTAGTCAATCCAAAAGACATGACTAGGAACTCATAATGCCCATACCTGGTACGAAAAGCAGTCTTTGTTATATCTCCCTCCTTGACCCTCAACTGATGATAACCAAAACGAAGGTCGATCTTTGAGAATACATTCTTACCTTGCAACTGATCAAACAGATCATCTATCCTCGGAAAAGGATACTTATTCTTAATTGTCAGCTTATTCAGTTCTCTGTAATCAATACATATCCTCAGAGAACCATCCTTCTTGTTTACAAATAGAACTGGCTCACCCCAAGGTGAGAAACTAGGCCTGATAAAACCCAAATCCAACAGTTCTTGCAACTGTACTTTTAATTCTTCCAACTCAGCTGGGGCCATTCTGTAAGGTGCTCTAGACACTGGCTTCGTCCTTGGTGCCAGTTCTATAACGAACTCAATTTCTCTGTGTGGTGGCAACCCTAGCAAATCTTCTAGAAACACATCCAGAAATTCATAAACAAGTCTAGTATCTTCTGGTCTCACTGGCACGACCTGAGTGGTATCAGCCATACTGGCTAAGAATCCAATGCAACCTCCTTGCAATAAATCCCTAGCCCTCAATACAGAAATCATAGGTAGGCAAGGTCCATGCACAGCACCAACAAGCACAAAAGGATCCTCACCTTTAGGCTCAAAGGTGACCATATTCCTTCTGCAATCAATGGTTGCCCCATACTTTGCCAACCAGTCCATACCCATCATCATATCAAAGTCAGTCATAACCAACTCTATCAATTCCACTGACAACTCTCTGCCCTCCACTGTCACTGGCAAAGCTCTAACCCATCTCCTGGATACCACTAACTCTCCAGTGGGTAACAAAGTTCCAAACCCCACAGCATAAAAATCATAGGGTCTACCCAATCTATCAATAACACTACTAGCAACAAAAGAATGTGTAGCACCAAAATCACTCAAGACATTATAAGGGGTTCTAGCACTAAGAAGCTGACCTGTAACAACTGAGGGAGAAGCCTCAGCTTCTGCTTGTGTCAATGTGAACACTCGAGCTAGGGCCGAGCTGTCCGCTTTCATGGGTTCTTCTTTTCTTGCCTTAGGGCAATCCTTTTTAAGATGGCCCACTGCCCCACATGAAAAGCAGGCCCTTGCCCTACACTCTCCCAAATGATGCCTCTTGCATCTAGGGCACTCAGGATAAGACTTCCAGGCTTCACTACCACCTGGACGACCCATAGAAATACCACGGGGCCGCCTATCAGGACTTGGAACTGGGAAGGTGTCAAGAACCTTCCTCTTCTGCTCACTGGGGCCTATACCCCTACCAGAACCCACAAATGGAGGACCTGTCCTCCTAAAATCCTTTATGGCTGCACTGTCACGCCAGATCCTGTTCTCTGCACTCTCAGACGTGAGTGCCTTCTCAACCACCTATGCATAGGTAGTAACCCCAGCCACAGTGGTGATACGTACATCACGGGCTAATATAGGCTGAAGCCCCTGAAGGAATCTTTCTCTCCTGGTCCCATCAGTGGGCACTAGCTCCATGGAAAATTTTGCCAAACGATCAAATTTCAAGGCATACTCAGTGACTGACAGACTTCCCTAAAGTAGCCTAATAAACTCCTCAGCTTTAGCTGCCCTGATGGCATCATTATAATACTTCTCATTAAACAGAGTCTGAAACTCTTCCAAACTCAGGGCATTAACATTCTTGGCCTGGGTAATCACTTCCCACCAAATTCAGTCATCCTCCCGAAACATATAAGTGGCACAGGCCACCCTCTCATTACTAGTTACCCTCATGAAGTCAAGGATGGTGGTAATCATACTCATCCATTGTTCTGCCTTGGCAGGATCTGCACTGCCCTCAAATACCGGAGGTTGCTGCTTCCTGAACCTTTCATAGAGATGTTCCCACTTATTTCCAACCTCAGGGAGTTGCTCAGCTGCTGGCACCGACAAAGGAGGTGCCTTTGATACACTAGCCACTGCAGGCACTTACTGCTGTTTCAGGAGATGAAGCTCTTCTCCCTATCTCAACACTGTTGCCTACAGATCACTGATTATCTGCTGCCAGTTTACAGGAGCTGGCTGTGGAATCTGTGACTGGCCATTCTCCTGACCCTGATTATTATTATTATTATTATGGCCCTGATCACTCTGGCCAGCTGAAGTATCTGTCTGCCCTGGATTCATTCTTATCTGACACCTTGCTGAAATAATGATCAATACAGCCAGTCAGGTAGCAATAACTAAACCTCTTGCTGCCTTACGGTCCAAGAACAAGCAGACAATTATCATATTCCACAGTCATAAATTTATACAAGCAGATACATGTTTATAGCATTTAGCACTCAGCATGTATCACATAATAGTTCACAATCAACCATACTTATAAGTATGTTCCAGCAATCTCAGTACTAATTAGCACACATTTGCTAAGGATATAATATTTCAGGGCACAGGTTTAACAAGGTGTCTCATGCATACATGTAAAGCATGTAGACTATATTTAAGTAGTTATACATATAACCACATAAATAGTTACCAAACCATGAGTCGAGCTTGACTTCAGTGATGTGTGTACATGCCCAGCCAGTCTATAGGAACCCTAACCTTGGCACGCTCTGATACCAAGTTGTAACACCCTGGTTACCCAGAACAGTTACGATGATCGGTGAACCGAAAATTTGACCCGCTACCCGAGTCCTTTGGTTAAAAACGTGCTCTAAGTGTTATTAACAGGCTAAGGTGGAAAACCAATAAAAAGGAAAAGATATATTTTATTTAAAACATAAAACTGATCATGGGCCCCATCAAAACATTTTCAAGTTATTTACAGCTGAAAATGGTCATTACTATTTCAAATTTACAAACCCGCCCACCTAAGCGGCAAAAATAGGGTAAACCCCCTAGTTCCTCTGAGAACTCCTTGGCCGTGGTGGTCTAGCAGCCGCATATGTACACATCACCACCTAAGCTCTCCACTCAAGGTTGGGTGAGCTTTTCTTTCCCTTTACCTGCACCACATAGCACCCATGAGCCAAGGCCCAGCAAGAAAACACAATATAGCATGATATAATATCAACAATGATCATAATAATCATTCAGGACTATCAGTCCAAACAGTTAAGTGACAGTCGTAAAATTCACTAGGATGGGGACAACTCCCTTTAGCCATGTGACGATAGGGTCATCGGGGCTTAACAGATAAGTGAGCCTTTCACTAGCTTAAACAAGATAGGTGCATGGTGACTAGACACCAACATAACCTTCCTCATGACCATAAAGTCATAACCCTGCAACACCGTTCCCTAGCCATGTGACAAACGGTCACCTAGGCCTTAGGCCCTGGCTTTGAGTAACTAGCTTAGACTAGTCAAGTGCTTATAAGATTCATCGACTTTAGGGTTGGTCTAGCGTTAATGCCTTAGAGTCAATTAACGATGATATCGATTAGATCTAATCTTCATTTGACCCTGCGTTCAGGACGCTTATGCCGTTTCTGACTCTTAGGTCAGTGTCCCTGACTAGTCAGTGCCATATACAAGTAAACAATATTCACTAGCATTTAATATGCAATCCATAACCACATTTATCAATCAACATGCCTCAACAACAATCATGCATGTCACACACACAGGGTGTAGTTTTTGACTCCTGAGATCGATCAACCTTTTGGTTCCTTAGCGATTACCTAATCACAACCAATTATAACCTCCATTAATGAAAATCAACATGGAAAGGGTCTTAATCTAAACCCCACTCTCGGGACCTCGAAACATGCCCACACAGTGAGTAGATTCGATCCCGGGCCTTAAGGATTGAGATCCCAAGCCAAAAACCCTTAAAAATACTCAAAACGGGACTTTGAAGGAACAGAGTAGTGCTACAATGCTGCTCCCTAGCGCCCCAGCGCTATTCTCAGAACCCCAAAAACGCTCAAATGCCTCCTGTGTAGCGCCCTAGGGTGGGCGCTATAGCGCTACCTCCAGACCAGATACCCCCTGAAACCTCCTTCAACTCCTTCGATTCTAACTTGATTCCAATGCTTCCAAATCCCATTTTTGATGCCAAATGAACCCATAAACCATCCTAACATACCTCAAACATCACAACCATAAGAACCCTAGCAAAAACTCCCAACAAAACCAAGATCTCAACCTAGAAATCACAACTGCAAAACATAACTAAAACAGGGCAAACCAGGGAATTTAATGGCTAGGAACTTACCCAAAGCTCAGCTTATGATGCTCTTCAATGGAGGAACACTCTCCCAAACTCCCAAGGCTTACTTCCCAAGCTTGAATCCTCAAGAATGGTTCAAAAATCTCAAAGGAAATGAAGGAAATGATGGTACGGGAAGGCTCTTGAAGAAGCTCTGTTTTTCTACCTCTTTCACAGCTCAAAAATGGTTTATATCTATCCTAGGGGTGAAAAGACCAAAATACCCCTAGGTCAAATAAGGTTTTCCAAAGGCTCCCAAGGGCAAAATTGGTATTCCCCACCAATCTTGTTAATCATAATTAACGCTCTCCAATTCCCGCTATTCTCGATAATCTCAAACACCAATAATTCATATCCCGTTTCCCTTTAATTCCCGGTAACGCTCTAATCATTAAAATCACCCCGAGACTCATCCCGAGTCCCGAACTTAAACCTGTTATGACTAGACCGCTAATCAATAATCCAAGATCGTCTCATGCCGAATAGCTCGAACGAACCCACATACATGCATTTAACATCATATTATAATATAATTAACATATACATGCATTTATCAACTAATGGCATAATTAAGCAAATATGGCCCTCCCGGCCTACTAATCCCGCCATTAAACCACATTGGAGAATTCGGGGCATTACATAAAGGTTCCCAGAGCAAGTCCTGACCTCGGAGATGTCGAATTCTACTAAATCGGGTAGTAGGTTCGATCCCGATCCCTTAGGTTCAAGTTTCTGTCACTTAAAACCCATTTTGGCCAGATTTCACATTTTGAGTCGCGACCCCAAGCACTTGAGTCGCAGCGCCGCTCAAGTCAGGAGCCCAAAGCTCTCTCTGACAGAATTAGCGCTGCGGCGCTCCTAATTGGCGCTGCGACTCTAATAGCCCAGCAATACCATCTTCTCCTTTGCACAGCTTAAGCCCCAGAACAGGGCTGCAACTCGACCTGGAAACCATATTTTCCCCCTGTTTTTTCTCAAATCAAACACAACCAAACCTTCCTCAAATCAATCCCAAAATCAACACCAATCATCACCACAACACAACCAACATTTAAGCAACAAAACCCAAGCTTTGAAAACACATAAAACCACACCAAATAACCACTTCTAAGATCAAAACTCTCAAGCTTGAAACAACATAAAAATAGAGAAAAAATCCAGAATCTAAGCCTGGAAATCTTACCCCAGTTACGAATTAGACCTCTTTCAATCACTGAACAGGATCCTAAGTCTCCAAACCTTAACCCTCAAGCTCCAATTTCCACTTAGCTTCAAGACTCCAAACCGAGAAGGAGAGAAAGAGATGATCGAGAGAGAGATGAACCAATCTCCTCTGTTTTGCCTTATACCCTTCTACAACCAGCCAACCTTAAGTCTATCCCATGGTCAAAAGACCAAAATACCCCTAGGTCATTTATTTCCCTCTCAAGGCTAACAACGGTAAAACCGACATTTCCCACTTATCCCGCTAGTCATAATTAACGTCCTACAATTCTCGTTACTCCCAATTTTCTCAAATAGTAATTAAATCATATCCCATTACCCGTTTATTACCAGTAATCTACTAAACATCAAATTACCCCAAGGCTTACCCCGAGCCTGGTAAATTACCCCGTTATAAGCAAACCACCAATTTGCATTCTAAGATTGTCTCATGTCGAATGGCTCGAACATATCCACATTATAATGTGGTATCATCCATAAATCACCAACATGCACATAAATATACATATATGCAATTGTAGCGCCCCGGATTCTCTGTTATGGTTTATGGCTGGATTAGTAGGCCGGGAGGGCCATAATTTTTTAATTACGCCATTAAATGTGTTTATGCATGTATATGTGAATTATATTATGATATGATGTTATATGCGTGCATGTGGGTCCACATTTAAATAATTATGCTATTCTGATAATTTGGCCCATTGAGGGTGAATTTGTGTGTTTGGGTGCATAACTTGATTTGTGAATGAGATCCCATTATTATGGAGATATATTCGAGCTATTCGGCATGAGACGGTCATATATAATGGATTAGCGATTTTACCATAATGGGGTCAATTTTGGGGTAATAGAAATGTTCACTTGATGATAAATTGGGAATATTTGAGATCAGGGTGAAATTTTGGAGGTTTTGACTATAGTGTCCCCGGGGGTGTTTTCGGGACCCCGAGCACCAGGTTTTATTTGAGGTTACTTAAGCTTGAAGTAGTTGTCAGATAGAACGTACATTAAGAAAACCTCTCGTTCTTCCTTTTGTTAGCCCGTTTTACCGTTTGAGCATATTCGAGGATATCTCGTGTTCTGGGAGTCGGAATCAAGCGAGGATTGAGGCGTAGCGATCCTAGGAAAGATTAGAAGCTTCTTAACCGAAGGATTTGACGGAAAACAACCCAATCGAAGGTAATCAAGGTTTAAGTTTTGAGTTTTCTGAGTTTCTAAGCTTTGAATTGATTTTGTGAATTTTTGAGTTTCCGATTCGTTTGAACCTTGGGTTTTGAGGGTTTTGATGCATGGGGAAGCTTGGGAACTTTGTTTTGATGATTGGGGAATGTTTAGATATGATTTTGGAGGCTTTGGAGTGATAAAATCGCGGTTGGGAATGGCCCAGGGTGGAGAGCCGCGGCCCTGTTCTTGAGGCGTCGTGGCCCTTCTTTGAAGAAGCAGGTGGAGGCTTTGTGCCTGCTGGGCGCCGCGGCCCTAGTTGGGGGGCGCCGCGGCCCTTGCCTCTGGGAACCCTGGGGGCCACGGCCCAAGGTGCCAGGGCCGCAGCCCTTGCCCTGTTTTCACCCCGTTTGCTTGTTTTGACCCCGGGAACTTAGTTTTAGGCCTCGGGAGTGTTCCTACTACTTGGATTAGTTGGGATTGATCTTCCGGAGGCTAGATATTGGTGTGGGAACCTATGTTGATCATTATTATTAATGATGTCTCATGTTTGGTTTTAATTAGGTGACTGCTAAAGGATTAAAGGTTGATCGTTCTCGCGGGCCGTTCTTTTAATCTTTCTAGCTCGAATCTGAGGTAAGAAAACAGTGTATGAACACAGCTGCACCCTGTGTAGGTATATGACATGCATGGTTTGATATTAAGGCATGTTGATTGATATATGTGGACATGGATTTCTTATTAAATGCTAGTGAACGCTAATTACCTGTTTGAGACACTGATTAGTCAGGGACCGACTCTAAAGTCGACGATCACGCATTGAATGGCTCTATGGCATTAATGCGAGACCGGCCCTAGGGTCGATGAACATATAAGCGCTTGCCTGGTCTATGACCAGATGATTATAGCCAAGGTATATGACCCCGGTGACCGTTTGTCACAAGGCTAAGGGACGTTGTCCATAGACTTGACTCTAGAGTCGTGAGGAAGGTTATGTTGGTGACTAATCACCTTGCACCTGTCCTAAGAAAACTTATGAATGAAACACTTATCGATTAAGCCCTGGTGACCCTATCGTCACATGGCTAGAGGGAGCGATGCTCATTATTGTGACTTTTGGCTATTGTCACCTATTTGTTGGACTGATAGTCCTGAATGGTTGCTATGACCGTTGTTGATATTATATCGTGCTTTACTGTGTTTTCTTGTTGGGCCTTGGCTCATGGGTGCTATGTGGTGCAGGTAAAGGAAAGGAAAAGCTTGGCCAGCCTTGAGTGGAGAGCTTGGGCGGTGTGATGTACATACAGGGCCGCTTGACCGCCACGGTCAAGGAGTTCTCAGAGGGACTAGGGGTTTACCCTATTTTTGCCGCTTAGGCCGGCGGAGATTGTATATATGGAACTGTAGCAACTCTTTTGTATTACAAACTACTTGTAAACATTTTAAAAGGCTCATGAGCAGTTTATTTACTTAATGAAAATTGCCCTTTCCTTTTTACTGGTTTTGCACCTTAACCTGTTAACGACACCTAGATCACGTTTTTAACCAAAGGACTCGGGTAGCGGGTCGAATTTCCGGTTCACCGTAACTGTTCTGGGGTAGCCAGGGCGTTACAGCAATTATCATCATATATTTCACATAATAATGCATTTAATCACATAATTGCATAATAAATCAATTATGACCCTCTCGGCCCCCTAATCTAAGCTTAAACCATATTAAAGAATTTGGGACATTACACTATCTCTGGGATTTGAATTTTGAATTTCAAATAATTGGTTTTATTTTATTATTATTTTTTAAATATGATTTAAATTAAATAATTAAATAAGATTTTAACTGATCAGTTTTATTTTAATAGAATAAAGATTAATTAAATTAGTTAGTTATCTCTATAAACTTGAAAAGAAGCTATATTTTTAAAGAAGATTGTTTTCATAGACTGTTGGACTCTCTCTCTAAGACATAAGCGATAGTTTTCCTAAACCTGAAAACTATTCAATTCCTCTTCTCGGTCTTTATCAAACATCTCTAGATCTCATGTGTTGAGTACATCTAGAGAGTCATAAATTAACCTTTTGAATTATACGTGCCCACACACGTCCTTGTGTGTTTGAGCATTGGTATGGAAGATCAAGGTGTGAGCTTTCAGAACTTGGAAAGGAAGATCATTGATTTTATACAAAAAGAGTCAATGACACTTGATAGGCAACGAGAGGTAATCTCTTATCTGATTGTATGTGATTTAATATATATATATATGTGTGTGTGTTTGATCTTGGCTGGTATTGATAACTATTAAAAAAATGCTTATTCTCCGTTACGTATCTTTGATTTGCTCTTTTAATATTGTACGCCCTAAGTATCCACGAGTTATTAGCGAGCTAGAAAATGGCCTAATTCAGTCCGCCACGTGTAAACCGTCCACCCGGAGCAGTTGTTACGAGTCTCCACCTCTTTAGTCCGAGCTAATCAAAGAGTTGGCAGTATACTCGAAGGCAACGGGTCAGCAGTATGGATATCACGAGCTGGCACTACAACAAGCTCGAGGTGCGGCGTAGATCTGGAATCCCCGACTATTTGTGAAGTCAGCCATGCAATGTAAACGTGCGCATATTAGACATTACATGTCTATTCCATTCCTGAATTCTCGGACATGCAGCATAAACGTGCGTGTTCAAGCACCCCACGACTGGTTTGGGCCATGCGGCCCATTATCTCCCCTTACCTATTGATTAGACAACACCTCATTGTCAGGTTTTAGGAATTAATCATAAGTGTCACGGATTTGACATGATGGGTAAGAAGGTCACAGGATGACCCCTTTTACCAACACCCAGATATCCTCTCCCTATAAATACCGAGACCCTGGACGTTGCAAAGGGTTGGCATTTTTATTGTAAAGAAACACTCTGTAAGGAATACTCAAGAGATATCAATAATATTGACTGGTGGACTAAAGGGGTTTTAACCTTCGAACCACCCAAAAGGAAAGGAGTGATAACTTTCCCACAATACTAATTTCGCCAGTGTGGAATATAAATATTTTCATATTACGGTTCATTATTTAGCACTAATCCATCCCATTTATTCGTATAATTATCTGTTGCCGAATAACCGCGTCAACAAATATCAACAACTACTAATTTTGATTATGAGAAAATATTTGATATAGTAATGCTAGCCGTTTATCTAGTTATTTAATATAAAATTGCAAGAACTCTAGGTGTGTTTAAATATTTGATACCTTATTGTTGCCTATAAGGTAAGCATTTAGAATTGTCATAACAATAAAGCTGACGTATTTTCTCATCTTTTTGTCTAAGTTACACAAGGCCAATTGATGATTAAATTGTATTTTGATTGTAGGCTATAAAGAAGGTAACAAGAGGTTGAACATATTGTCTCCAACATAGTTATATTTATGATATTTATGATCGTTGTGCTTGTATATATCTGTAAGAGTATGTGGTGGTTTGTCTATTCCACTTAGATATGTAAGATATATATCTATTGCATTAATGAATTTAATGGTCAAGACTATAGAACAAATTTGTTGGATGGGTCTACTAAGTCATTGTCCAATTGCTTTATAAACTAAAATATATGTTCTTATATCTTGCAAGGTTGTATCCTAGCCATAATAACCCTACTCGTGCATGCATATTCAATCCAGATAAGTGACTATAGAGTCACACTGGGGCCTGTTGCCCTAGATAAATGACTGTAGAGTCACCCCAGGGCCTGTTGCCCTATCCTCTGTATAAGCAGCCTTAGGGCTGGCCAAGCGTATGTAGCACTTTATTTTCCAAGCGACCATAGGGCCGGTCAAGCGTATACCACGCTCCTATATAGGCCTAACCATACCAGCCTACACCGAGCGCACTATTGCCGCTCGTGACTCAAAAGCCAAGTCTTTCAATCAAGTAAAACAGATAAGTATACATTATAAATTACAAGTATGCACGACACAATTAATATGTCTAATAAAACAGTCCAAGCATGGTCATAATCATGTTCAATAACCGGGTCAAGCTCTAATCATATACTGGGTGCAGTTTTCTTACCTTTGGTCAAGCACTGGATAGATAAAAATGACCCTCGAGCACGATCTTCTCCCGAGCCCTAGCGGTAACCTAGTCACAACCATAAATAATATCCTCATTATGACTCAATCCCATTTACAACCTCCAGGGCCAATCCCTTGCCATCGGGACTTCCAATTCCACCCAACGGAGTGGTGGAATTGTCCCCCGAGCCCTCAAGTTCTTCCAAGGATCTAAAAATGAGGCTTGCAGAAATTGACATAGCGCAGGGGCGCCTTAAGCAAGGGCAATGGCGCCCAAACAAGTCAGAGAGTTCCCAGGAACTCCCCTGCATAGTGCAGGAGCGCCTAGAAGAAGGGTAGGGGTACCCAAGCAAGTCAGAAATTCCCCAAAGCCCTCCCCTGCTTAGCGCAAGGGCGCATACTCCAAACACCATAAACCGACCCAAAACTTCACAAATCTATCCAAAACTCATTTCAAGCCTAGACCAACTTTAAAAATCACCACAACACTCCCTAAACAACAATAGATCATCTAGAATACCCAAGAATTCCTGCTAGTATCCCAAAAAGGGTCTTGGGTCTCAAAACCCATTTCTAAAAAAATAAATAGAATTCTCACAGCAACTCTTAACCTCCAGCCTCAAACAGACCTCCTAAACAACATAGAAACTCATCTTTAAACCTAAACCAATTAGCCAAACCAAATCTATGCCCATAGATTTTGAAATTCAAGCAAGTCTCCAAAATTCCTTCAAGAACATGAATAATAGAATAAGGCAAACTCAAAGGATCCATACCTCAATGATGAGGTGAACCCCTAGGCTGAAAAATGGAGTGTTTAGTTGCAATCTTCCCTTCCCCAGTCCTTGATTTTCCTTTCCAAGCCTCCAAATCCAAGAATCCTCAACAAAAGATCTAGAAGTGGTCGCAAGCTTTGTTTGTCTTCAAAACCTCTCCAAGAAGGAAACATAAGAGAGAGAGAGAGTGTGTGTGTGTGTGTGTGAGAAAGAGAGAGAAAGAGAGAGAGAGAGAGAGAGAGAGAGAGAGAGAGAGAGGGAGAGAGATAGATGCCAAAATGCTCAGCCTCTGGTCTATTCTTGCCTAATCAAGTGGCCAAAATGACAAATTTGCCCTTACCCAAGCCAATGCCCATTTAACCAAACCTAGGGCATTTCGGTCTTTTTCCTAATTCTCATTACACCCAAATACTTATCAAATAATTTCACATTACTTGATAGACCCCGGTAATGTACTAAATTACCAAAATACCCTTAGACTCACCTCGAACCATGTATTTAATCATGTTGTGACCTTTCTGCTAATTTGCTCACTAGGATCATCTCGTGCCGAGTAACCCAAATATATCAACATAATAATGTAGTATCAATCACAAATCACATTGTTGACTGCGTTTTTAGCCAACGACGTGAGAACGTCAATAACGACAAGCCTTCAAGAGAATGTAAACGACAACAGACAGTTTAATAAAGAAAATAAAGAACACACAAGATTTTTATAGTGGTTCAGCCCCGATTGTCGGTAATAGCCTAATCCACTTAGAGTTATGATTTATAGATCTGTACTCAAGATCAGATGGACTGAGCCAACTGAGTTTCTTCAGTACAGATTGCAAAAATACAAGAATTCTCTCAAATTCCAGCACTTTCTCTCTCTAGAATACTCAGACCCAAATTTCTCTCTCTAGAAAGAAGAAGCAGAAGAAGCCCTTCTCTCATCCCATAAGCCCTCTATTTATAGGCTTAGGGTCATACATACGGTATCCCCTAGAACCGGGATATTTTAATATATTTATTACATTTAAATTACAAAGAAACATTCAAATTCAAAATGTAACAAACCCCCTATTTGTGGGAAGAATGAGAGATTCCCGCATATCTTGTTGAAGTTGTTTCTGGGGATCTTGACTTAGTCTCCTCTAGCTAGTTGATCCACCTCCTACTGACCACCCATGCAAGTGCTGGTCGAACATGTGCATGGTGGTAGGACAAACATTTGTTGGTCGGACGTGCATGGTGGTAGGACATGCATGGTGGTAGGACATGCACTCCTCTAGGCTTTCCTTGGCTCAAGGTTATGCATGCATGGCTCTCCTCGGACCAAGGTGGTCCGAGGCAATCTCCTTGGCATCTCACCTCGGATAGGTCCGAGGCAACCTCCTTGGCATCTCACCTCGGATAGGTCCGAGGCAATCTCCTTGGACTTCTCCTCGATCCAAGGTCCCTTGGTCTCTCTTCGGACCACATCCTCGGGGTCTCCTAGGACCACTCTCTTGGGGTCTCCTTGGATGCACTCTCCTTAGCTCTCCTAGGAGGCACTCTCCTTAGCTCTCCTAGGATGCATTCTCCTTAGCCTCCTAGGATGCATTCTCCCTAGCCTCCTAGGATGCACTTGGCTTGGTTATGACATCTTTTAAGCAGTCCAAATTCTTAGTCAGTCTACCGGGTCACTTTATCACAACTCTGAGGAGTCAATGTATTTATTGACTATTAATGTGTCTTTTACTGACCATGCACTGCCACTTGTCACCTTTATTGCCACGTTATTGATCTCCAATTTTTGGGTATAACACACATATATTTACAAATATACCCTCAACGGGTCAAGATTACGAAAATACCATTCTAATAAGAAACGAGTCCACGTGCATATTTAATACACTTAAACATGCAGCACTAGTCATATCATAATATAACTCACATAAACACATGATTAATCCAAGTATTGCCCTCTTAGCCCCCTAATAAAGACACTAAGCCTTATTAGGGAATTTAAGACGTTACAGAGATCCACCTCCACCACCTGATGATCCTGATGTCGGAGGAGCGAGCCAGTAGGTCCACTTATTACTTGTATGTTTTGTTTTCACAAATTATGATATTTTAATTTTAAGAACAATATATGATTTTGAACTTAAAAACTCACATGTATTTTGCTTTAAGCCTTTAATGAAAGTGTTTTAGTATAATTTTTTTATAATATTATTATTACTGTGGATATAAAACAAAATTTAATTAAATATTGATAAAAAAAATTGATGTTATAATATTATTAATATTAATATGGTCGACATAAAGCAGCCAAGAAAAGGATTCGATAGAGTCTCCGCCGACAACTTAGGAGGCTTCTGTCGACCACGAGTGTTGTCGTTACAACCTATACCGACAACACAATATGGATATTTAAAAAAAAAAACATTTGTTGTCAGTAGAGATTGGCTTCTACCGACAGGGCTTACTGTCAACTCAATACTGACAACGCGTTGTTGGTAAAGGGCACTACCGACAACACGGTGTCTTCTATCGACCACACATATTGTGGGTAGAAGCTCTATTTTTAACAGTGATAATATAGTATTCGTATATACCTAGTACAACATTATTAAAAAAAATCAATTTCTTATATTATTTGTGCTTATTTGTTTTTTGCTTTTTAAATATATTTTTATATAAAAAAAAAATCAAATTATTATACGTTTGTTTTCATAGAGTTAGCATCCACTCTGGGCAAGTGTGGGTCAACCCAACCCTAGCAAAAATAATTTAAAATAAAAAAAAACCCAATAAAATTGATAAAATTAAGAGCTCAAAAGTTAAATCATAATGCTATTATTATTATTATTATTATTATTATTATTATTTGGATTTTATATATATCAACATTAAGATTTTATATATTTTTAAAAAGTAAATGCATAATTATGAATTATAAATGTATTTTTTTTAATCAGCTTTGAAGTTATCTTCAATTTTGGAAAAAAAAATAATGAATTGTAATGTTGGGGATCTAAGTGTAAAATGTGGATTAAGTTAAGAACGTAAGTGCAAACAATGAGTTAGGTTGCATAGTTTTGCTACAAAAGTTTAGTTTACGGACAATTTGATGGAAAATTAAAAGGATGTTTGAGAGAAAGAAGATTTGGCAATCAAATTTTAAAATCTGATGATGAGACCTAAATACAAAATGTGAGCTATATAGGTTGAAGATTTTTCAAACAAATAATCATAATATTTTTGTGAAACCCCTACTATTACTTTTGTAATTTTCATGATTCAGAGTCCTCGTTTGAAAAGTGTAAACTTTCGGAAAGTCCTCTTCATTATCTTTCTCTACTATGTTTACTTAATTATTAATGTTCATTTTCTTTAGGTCCCACTCATTTTAATCAAAAGTTTGTTCTTTCTTAATTAATGATTTCACTAACTTACGCCAAAAAAATTCACTTTATATTAATTCTTAATTCGATTCTTTTTGTAGCACACTTTTCCTTAGATTTTTTTGTTCGCCTTTTTTTTTTCTTACTAACTAATGTATTTATTATTTAGAGAATATTTTTGTTTATTTTTCTGTTTTTGTGATAGTTACGCACTCAATGCGATGTTATTAGTGATAATACTAGGCAAAATGACACTACTATAAAATACTTTTTACGGAACACTTATTTAGGGCACACACTTAAATGCAAGTCTTTAAAAAATGTTTATGGAGTTTTTAGAACACTTATTGAGAGTACTGAAAAAACATAATTTAAGACTCGCAATAAGTGTCCTAAAAAAATGCGACTCTTAAAAAAATCTGGGCTAAATAAAAATGAGTGTTTTACTTAACAATTTTAAGGACTTGCTTTGGGAGTTTTTAATACTTTTTAGACGTGGGCTGAAAAATTATTACCATCTTTGTGAGGATTACCATCATGATGATCGATTGTGGCATCTCTCCCTAATTTGTAATTCATGATTTATCGGCATAATGTAATACTGGTGTTCATAGATTTTATGGATGGTTGTTTTATTTTTAATAATAGTTTTTATTCTTTTGAATAATTATAAGTCTTTAGTCATTATTATTTTTATTTTTTTGAAAAGCTATAGTCATTATTAAAGTTAATATATTTTGATGATGAAAATTGTAAATAATAAGTTTGTGTTGGTTATTGAAGTTACTTTGTAAGCAATTTAAATTTGTTATATATATTGGTTTTTTATTAGCATGTTATATACGTTGTTAAAAATGACCTAATTCTCTTAAAAGATATATATATATATATCTATATTATTTATCTATTAACAATATTAAGTAAAATACTCAATATGCTTCTCAAACGACTTTTCTAATACATTTTATATTATAAATTTGCGTTTTTTTTTTTGGAGGAAAAGAAACAAAAGTTTAACAATTGAAATTTTGTAAAAATTAATAAAAAAAAACGAAAAATAGACTAGGGTTGAAAAATTACATTATATATTTATTAGCATTTTATATTCAATGAATAATAATGTTAATTGTATAACACCTTATTATAAATCAACATTTTTTTTGTGTGTGAAAATACCGGTTGAACAATTAAGATTTTGTAAAATTAATCAAGAAAATCAAACGAATAATAAATTATTGTGTAAAAGTAAAATCATTTATATTAGGAAAATTAAAATTAATAAGAATGGCAAAGCTTAATATGAAGTATGGCGTGGCAAAAAAATATGAAGTATGACGTGTGTTTATAAAGAGTAGATTAAAGTAGATGGTTATATATATAATGCATGATTATTTAGTTTTGAAGTTATAAATATTATTTATAATTTTAATAAAAATTAGTTTATTATTTTAAAAAATATATATATAATATGATAAATTATAGTTTTATAGTATATATATATAAGTATTTATATATAAGATATTTAAACACAATATTAATATAGATATATATTTATATGATTACATGACATATATATAAATTATAATAATATTTAAAAAGAAATTAATAATAGAAATAAAATAAGAATAAAAAAAGTCACAATATAGACAGTAGTATGCATCAACTATTTTTTGTTTCTAATTATTTTACAATATTCTTTGATGAATTTGATGAAGAAAAAAAACTCCAAATCACTTGATAAAAAACAAACTATCACAAAAATTTATAAGATAAAAACATAATTATATGTATACCTTTATTATTTTTAAATAAATATGATTTAATCATTTAAATTATCATAAAATATCTTTAAAATATTATATTTTAATTAATTAATTAATTTTTGTTTAAGTTTATGTTTGTTCTAGTTTTTGAATTTGATATTAACGACAAGAGATCATATATTATATGTTTAATATAATATTAATATTATACGTGGATTTTAAATTTAAGTTTATCGTTAGTTGATAGTAGATTATATTATATGTTTAATATGATATTATTCTAATACGTTAAGTTTAAGTTTAATTAAATTTTATTTAAGTTATAAAACGTATAATTTTATTATTTTTAAATAATTATATTGTAAAATATCTCAAAAATATTTTATTTTAATTTGTTTATTTATTTAATTTTATCTAAATTTAAATTATATTTACAATATACCCTTAAATATAAGAATATTCTGTTAAAATTACAAAAACAAATAAACAACCATTAAAATCAATAATTTTCTTTATCTACACACTTTTTTTTTTTATATAGAAGAGATATATTAATATAGTTAGCAGGATATAACATTAGATTAGATGTGATCAGAATATAAATTATAAATCTGGAGTGCTATAATTTTATGAGGATTCTCGAAGCTTTAGAACAAAATTAAATTAATGGCCGACACTATTTTGAGTATTTTAAAGTCTATGCAACAATATAGGTAAAAGTAGCCATATATATTAAGATTTAAGTACATTCTGTTTAATAAACAAAAGTTGTCTTTAATTTTAACTTTTAAACCAAAGCACGACATGATTATATGTAGCCGAAATATTCTATTAGCAAAGGTTTAAAAGAGGAACATCGCGTTCATATTTGTCAAGACAAGTACGACTCAATTTTTCAGTCGATTTTAATTTATTTATTTTTATAAAAACAAAAATATATAAAAAGGGTGTAGTGTACACAAACTTTAGAAGCTCGGCAAATTTTAAATCATCTGAGAGATGATTAAAATATATATATATATATATATATATATACATACACCCCTGAAATTAAAATAGCAAAAGAAAGAACTCTTTCTAGGTTCTTCGAGGAAATTGAAGACACAGCTATACTAGATTGCATTTTATTAATGAGTAAAATGCATACGAAACTTAGAGGCACTTTCACACATATATCTCCCCTTTTCTATTTCTGTGTAATTAGTTTTCTGTGACACATTTTCTATAGACGAAGGGAATCTTCTTTAAGATCCAAGTTCCAAATGCAATACTACTCTTAGCATTAAAAAAAAGAATATATATATAATATAAAAAAAATTAATGTTAACAAATCATTACTATTTTTACAATTTTCTTTTTAGATATGACATTCAACAATGTACATACATAACTAGTGGGTTTTGCTACAACAAAAGCTATCTAACTCGTCTCAATGAACACATGAGAATTACCATTATTCTTGTTGTTAAAAAGAGTCTGAAAAGAGAAAGAGAGTCACTAGACACAAGAAAATAATAATAATAATAATAAACCACAAAGAGCCAAAGAAGAAATAGGCCCATTTCCCTGAAAATAGCATAACTTAACATCACATAGATTTTTTTAAAATTTTTTTGGGATAAAACAACTCATAGATTATGCCACAGCACAAAGGAGAATAGGGCCCCCACAGGATGTGCTCACATACGTCTTCCACGACTCCAGCTCCTTTTTTTAGCTTCATTTATTGCATTACACTTCAGCTTTTTTTTTCTTTTCATTTTCATTTTACTTTCTTTATCTTTTCTTAAATAAATTAAAAAAAACATTTACTATTTTCTTTTTCACTATAGAGAATTCAGAACTCTATTATTCCATCTTCATCATTTGTTCTCTTTAACGCCTATAAATTGCCTCAAACTCAGACCAATCTCACCACATTCCGACTTTCAAGCATATTATTTCTTAAGAGCACTCACTGTTCTGAGGACAAAAGAAAATAGAGTACTGAGTGAAAGTCACTTCGAAAAAAAAACAGAGAGAGCGAAGAAAAAAATGGCAATTCAACCAAGTTTTCCCATTGTTGACATGGCAAAACTCAGCACTGATGAGAGAAAAACAACCATGGAGTTGATCAACGACGCTTGTGAGAACTGGGGCTTCTTTGAGGTACTATATATATATACTGCATATATAACTAGACTTTATATTTATTATATATAGAGTATAAAGCTCTGATCTTCTATTTTGTTCCTGGGATCCTTAATTGATTTTTTTTTTCAAATAAAATTATCTTAGTTGATGAACCATGGTATATCACATGACCTCCTGGACACGGTTGAGAGGCTAACAAAGGAGCACTACAGACAGTGCATGGAACAAAGGTTCAAGGATATGGTGGCAAGCAAAGGCCTTGAGGCCGTACAGTCCGAGATCGACGACTTGGACTGGGAAAGCACCTTCTTTTTGCGCCATCGTCCCACCTCAAACATGTCCGAAATCCCTGATCTAGATCAAAACTACAGGTCTAAAATATTATTATTATCATGAGTTTTATATTTACTATTTATTATGAAAATAAAAAGAAAACTTATAACATGAACTTTTCCCCATGTAATTATTACAGGGATGCAATGAAAGAGTTTGCTAAAGAGCTGGAAAAACTGGCGGAGCAACTTCTGGACTTGCTGTGTGAGAATCTTGGACTCGAGAAAGGATACCTGAAAAAGGCATTTTTCGGATCAAAAGGCCCAACTTATGGAACTAAGGTCAGTAACTACCCACCGTGCCCAAAACCCGAGCTGATTAAGGGTCTCCGGGCTCACACCGACGCCGGCGGCCTCATACTTCTCTTCCAGGACGACAAGGTCAGTGGTCTTCAGCTCCTTAAGGACGGTGAGTGGATTGACGTTCCTCCAATGAGACACTCCATTGTCATCAACCTTGGTGACCAACTTGAGGTAAAGCAAAACCCCCGTCTAACATATTCATATCTTTGTCTCAACACGTATTTGGCGAGGTTTGACCCTTTTTTTTTAGTAACTCGAATATTTTCCGTGTATAGGTAATCACTAACGGAAAATACAAGAGTATTGTGCACCGGGTGATAGCTCAATCGGACGGTAACAGGATGTCCATAGCATCGTTCTATAACCCTGGAAGTGACGCCGTTATCTTTCCAGCGCCGGCATTGGTGGAAGAAGCTGCAGCGGACCAGAACGAAAGCCAAGCAATTGTGTACCCAAAGTTTGTGTTTGAGGACTACATGAAGCTCTACGCCGGACTGAAATTCCAAGCTAAGGAGCCCAGGTTTGAAGCCATGAAGGCCATGGAAACCACCGTCAATGTGGGTCCTATTGCAATTGTTTGAGAAAGTAAGAACAAGCTTTATTTTAATATTTTAATCAAAAAGAGCAAAACGACAGCAAAATAGATCATGGGATTTAGTTAAATTATTAGTTTGCGTCGTATAGCTATGTCTGTTCTTGTTAGTTATGTTTTATTAAATGGGTGGCAGTGTTCTATGATGTTTGTAACTTATAGTAGCTTTTAAAAACTTAAGCTTATATTATATTATAAGCATAAGTTGTACGGAGTAAATAATAATAAGTTCGTGTTGTGTGTTGAATTAACTTCATGCGTTGATGGTGTTAATGTTACGCTTTTGAAAAGATAAATATATGTTAAAGCTGAGCTTTTTAAGATTTTGTCGGAGTTTTATATATATATTTATATAGTTACTGCTCAGGAATGCATCTTTTCACTGTTTCACTAAGCATACAGTAACGTAATGAGGAAAAAGACTTGATTGAATTGATAAAAGAACGTAAGATACTATTTTAGTTTTGACTTTTACTTCAAAACTCATTTTAATTAATAATTTATTATATAAATTCTATAAAATACTTTTTTTTCCAAACTAGTTAATATTATTTTTAAATTTTGACCGAACTTATATATTTATTTATAGTTTTTCAATGTAGTTAAAAAATAATTATTGAGATTTAATTTTATTTAGCAATAAAATTAGTTAGATATAGAAAATAAATTGAATAAAAAAGTAAAACAGTGCAATTTTAGAAAAGGGAATAGAAGATAATCTTAATTTTCAATCATGAATGGTGCAAAATGGTGGAGTTTAAAACATCGAAGAATAGAAGATCATGGTCTTATACATATGCATTTTCAATTTCGAAATTTTAATTCGATAACATTAGTTCATGCTTGATTCAATATATATAAAAGGTATAAGTGGGAAAAAAAACTAACAACCTACAAGAAACTTACCAAAACAAAAAAATTACAAATGATGACTTAGATATGAAAACCAAATACCCAAACCATCTTTTTCAGTTTACAAAAAATATGGGGAGCTCATTATATTTTACCATGAAAAATTAAAGATTAATATATATTTGAGGCAAAACCTGTTAAGATATTTGTGTATCCCTCAAATACTTATGTAAATATTTTGATGATAATACTATTTGTCATAGAAAAATTTGAAGTAAAACTTTTTATATAGAGTTTGAGTGTCTAAATTAAGAAAATGTGAAATTCAAGATTAAGATTACTATTAAATCAAACTAAAAGTAAGACTTAAATAACATAAATCTTTAAATTATTAAATATATAAATTTAACAAATATGGATTAGATTTAAATAGCTTATGTAAAAAATTTGACAAAGATGATTTTATTGACGTTGTTAGTCCAGGTCGTTAAGACTAACCAAAAATCAATGTGAATGCTACGTGGCTACATCTCATCTATTCAAATCTTATTTAAGTTAATATATTATAATACTAATTGGCAAATTTTCTTCCTTTTTTTATTAATTTGTTTTCCTATTTTTATTTTTCATTTTAAAACCAAAGACAAAACTGTATATTCCTATAAAAAAAAATAAACTACAAAAAGAATATTATAAAAAAAAACTACAAAAAAGAATAATTTTTGGTCACAAGAGTTTCGCCATGATATGTCTTGCATAAAGAACTGGCCCCATGTGCTCTCACACCAATGAATAGTTGTATCGACGATTGTCTTTATAATACTCATTTGGTTTTTTTACAAGTAACTGGCTGCGCCGTTAAACCGATTATCATTTTTTTTAAACTTTAATTTTATCAAATACATGTTTTTAAATGTCGGAACCCAGAAGATTATGTTATAATTATTGCTGAATCTATTTGAGATTAGAAGTTTAAAATACTAAAGAGAATAAATGAAAAAGAATAATCCACCCAAAATTTAAAGTCTCACCAGTGCAAGTAAATGACTTGTATAAATTTCCTTTAGAATATCGAATGAAAAAGTTCTCACAATAAAGGGGAATATTATTACAGAAACAGAACAAAAAATAAACAAACAAAAGTAGTTTATGTCATAATTAATTGTTGCCCCATATAAATAAACAGTAGTTTAAGAAGCAATAGTTTGTAAGTAACAACCAAATCCAACTTCTAGTGGAACAATAAACTAATGTATAATTAGGTTATTTCTTCCAAGGATCACAAGATAATATATCTGTATTAACAGATCAAACAAATTAATGGGACTTAATAAATTTGTTGATGCTACCAACTTATCACAATTATTCCCCATATATCCGAGGGAAAAGGGACCCATGTTTCTGCGTTCTATGGTGGTATTGGTCGGCTACTTGGCTAGACAATGCAACCAGACTTTATTATGTATTCCAATAAATGATGATTTTTGTTATCATTATTATTATTATAGTTTCAACTAGCTTCTTCTGTGATCTTCATAGCTAGGAATCCTTGTAAAGAAGGAAGAGAGATAACATTTGCTTTCAGAATTTTTAAATAGTTAAGATCCCTTTCCATACCCCTTAATAATTCAGATTTTGTTTATAATTATAAGCACATCGTTTGAAGTAGGTGCATGTTTCATTTTTGGGCATTTAATTTGTTACATTCGTTATCAGATTGACTACTAGCATCAACTGTTAGACAATGACAAAAAAGTCTAGGAATAAATTGGAGTGAAGTGAAGTGTAGTCCCTGTTTTAGTTAGTGGTTTCGGTTCTCTCTTTGTTTCGTTTGGGTTTTTTCCTTTCCATAAAAAAAAAAAAAAAAGAATAATCAGAGATGAGTAGGAGAATAGTTATTATTTACTGCTGTTCTTATTGTTATCCAACTCACAACAACATCAAATGTGTTGCTCAAAAAAACAACATCAATTGTAAAAAGGCAAAATAAATTCGATTTTATAATTGGTAAGTACTCCACATCAAGCCCGCCAGAGCTTATTTATTTTGGTCATTTCCAAAGGGTTTAATAGGGTCACTAAAAAAAATATACACAAACAATCTTTTTTTATATATAGAGAAATTTTATTGTAGGTGCTTTAAAAAAAAACCATGCACATCAAAAAATAAGAATTTTTCATAAATACACATTTTTTATATTTTTTATGATCCTTGATTTTTTTTTTTCAAGTTTTCAAAACTACAATTTTAAAGTTTTATAACTACAAAAATACGATTTTAAGTAGACATTAACCCCACAACAAACAATGTTAAAAAAGCAACATAAAACTAACTAGACAACAACTCCATAGAATACATTAATTGTTGAAAAAATAATTACAAATCAATTAGAATATATCTCAAAACAACTAAACATGTACAAAAAAATAAATAAACTAAAAAATAACTTGAAAAATATTACCATTAAACACAAAGATTATTTTTCAAAATATATATATAAACCTAAGGTATACCTAAAATAAAATATTAAACAAAAAATACTCTCAATTAAAAATCAACCCAAAATATACTTAAGGAAAACTAATCTTATACCCAAAATAAATGAAAAATCAACTAACATAACAACAACAAAAATTAAAAATATACACTAATAATTTACCTAAATTAAACTAAATAAAAAAACACTAAAAATACCTCAGAACAACTGCACATATACTCAAAATAAACTACAAAATAACTAAACATCAACCTTAAAAATCACAAAACAACACATATAGTTTAATTAATCTTAAAAAAACACAAATCAATCAACATATACTTAATATAAATTTAAATTGTACGGAAAGTATACCAAAACTATACTTAAAAGAAACTTAAAACTCATATTAAAATGTGTCAAAAAAAATACTCAAAATATATCTTAGAACAATTAGACATACATTATGTATGAAGTATTTACAATAAAAGTATACAACTTTTTTAGCTATTTGATTTGTAACTTCTTTTTTGGTAAATTATATAATAACAAGCAACAAATAAATATAATATATATTATATGTAATGTTAATACAAATTCTCATATAATATATATTATATGTAATGTTAATACAAATTCTCATATCTGCACATACAAGAGCAATAAAAGTTAAATGCTGAGTCAACTCAACTAACAGAAACATTATACATGTCCATATTTCCCTACTTAAGACCATGCATAAGGAGAGCTTTATATGTACAACTAGCAACAAAATTAAAAGTCATCACACCGGATAGACTTTTCTTGTAAGAGAATGAAGTGCTCCAATGTGACAAGTTTCGTGGGTTACATGATCTTAATTTTATGATCTTAATTTTATGACTATATGTATTGTTAAAAAAAAGGTCCTTATGATTGGGGAGGTCGAAGACAACGTTAAAAGGGTATCTTTTTTTCTTAGATCTCTTTCTTCTAGTTAATGTACAGCAAAACCTACAATTGAGGGTGGTCGCAGATCGATCCACTTCGAATAGAACTCAACGTTGTGCGCTAAGACTTGCTCAACTTGGAGAAGAAATTGACGTGTCATATACATATATATACACTGTAAAATTAAAAGGTCGTTCTTCGGTTTCTTTCCCACTAACTTGCTAGGTACTTATGCAGAGCACTGTAAAAATAGGTTAGGTGAGAGAGTTGATTGGCAAAGAAGAGAGTATTTTAAATATCTTAAATGACACAGAATAAAGGGAAGGGGATCTGGTCATGGGACAGCTCGGAGAAAGTAGGGAATGGATCTTCTTCATTTGCCGACGACATGAGGAAGCTTCTTGGTGACGACAGCCCAAGGATCGTCTTCTTCGGTCAAAGACCGTTGCCATCCTACCGCCCAGGATCGTCCTTTTTTGTTCCGGCTCCATTAAAATCGATGATAAGCCAAGTTATGGGGTTCGAGTGGCCTTGGACGATGATGCTTCTGGGTTCGATCCACTATGATGTCGGCTACTCCGATCAAAAGAACAAGAAGCAGTAGGTGCCGTAAAAATGTAAAACACACATATTGATTGTATTAAAGTAATTTTTTCAGTGTCATAATGTTTTTACTAAATTTGACATTTTAAGTGAATTTTTTAAAAAAAAATTAGTCACGTATACAACAATTTGTTTTGAACCTAATTTTCAGTAGTGTAAATTATTCGGAATTTTATGAAAATTAGCTGGATGCTTTAAATAACTACAAAATACACGGTGATAAAAAAATCGTACTGAAAACTGTTCATGAGTCGGAAATACACAAGAACCCCACTAGTAGAGTTCTTTTTGAAGCCCCAATAGGAGAGTCTCTCAATACATATAAACAATAATAAATAAATATAGGACGCCCAAAAATACCGAACACTACTTTCGAAAATTTGTTTAGAAATATGGTACATTTACAATTTCTTTTACCAAAATGGTAATATTTAAACAAAATAGACATTACTTGAGTTGACAAAGTAATAATCATGTGTAACTATTTCCATAACCTTTTCCCATTGGCGACTAATCTTTAAATTCGTCATATTGGTTGTAGATCTTTCTTTTTATATATACATATCTTAAATAATTCATAACATGTAGTGCTATGTTGTTAATACTGATCCATATAAAGCTCAACTTTTGGCTGCTAGTGTTTCAGTCAGATTTGATTGTGAAAAAAAGGTTACGAATAGAACTTGATTGAATAAATAACACATCATGGTGACGATTCCTGTGTACAAATATAATTGAATATTTATAATATTCCGATGCATTATTTTATAGAAAGAAACATTTTAATTACCCTAGATTTTTCTTTTTTCTTTTTCTTTGGTTTTGGAAAAAAATAAAATAAAATTCTAAGTAATAGTAATGTTGGGATGATACTAATTTTTATTGCTATAAAAAGTTGTATCTTAATAGAGATATAGTGTAACGCCCTGGCTACCCCAGAACAGTTACGGTGAACAGTGAACCGGAAATTTGACTCGTTACCCGAATCCTTTGGTTAATGTAACGACCTCATTTCTTAACATACATATATATAGTGTAAAAACAAAGTTTAACCTGAATATAACAATACTGAAATTCTGAATTTACAAAAACTTTATTAAACAATACATAACTAATGTTCATAACCTCAAACCATACAATACTCACAACTAAATAAAAACTTTATCTTACATACAAATCTTAATACTTATGTATCCAACCGATAAATTGAAAAGCTTTATGTAAATTACAACGTTCATGAAATACTTTTAAAGCTTTAAGTAAATTATAAAGTTCACAAAATAATTTTAATGAAATATAATTATAAAATCAAGTTTCTCGTTTATTTATAAAATAGCATAGCAGAACTCCACTCCCTTCAGGTCAGCCCCATATGTACAGTCATGTTGGCTCCACGTATACTCATCAACGATTTATACTTGATGCATCTTACCTACAATACAAAACATTATCTGATGAGCTAAGGCTCAGTAAGCAGAATAACTACCTCATATGCATTAAAATAAACATGCAACATGCTATGTATTTTCTTTCTTTCTTTCACTTTCCTTTCTTTTGGGCCCCAGAGGATGCTGCTGCCGGCATTACATAGGGAATCACATTCCCACCTGAACATAAACATGATAATAGGGAATTTCTCCCTCATAAACATTCATTATATAGGGACGTACATCTCCCTCCTTACATTTTTGGGACGTAGGTCTCCCAAGCAGCACCTCTACTTTAACGCTTTCAATAACTTGTTTGTGAACATTAATCGTGCTTATGCATAAGAAATATAACATTCTTAAAAATAACTTATGCATAACAACATGTCAGAATAACATATAAAGCATATAAATGCACATAAGACACATAAAAGACTTGTATTGTAGATGAGGATTCTACTTACCTTGTGTCCTGATAAAACAACCGAAATTGTTAGCTTCCTGATAAAAACACAAACTATTAATTTACATAAAATCTACATTATGAAATGTTAGCTTATAATTGTTATTATCCCAGTTTTATTGCTTATTTTATGTCCAGGCGTATGGTCATACTAAATATGTCCATGGCAAGGTCTTAGTCTAAAAGTCATGGTCATGGTCATACGAAAAAGTCCAGGTCATAATACTTGTCCATAATAATAGGGAATAAGGTTATAAGAGTCCATAATAATAGTCCAAAGTATGACCATAGCCTATATAAGTTTAGCATTATGAGGATACATAAAAAAATAGTTCATATTTCAATTTTAGCATTGTAAAATATGACGACATGGTAAAGAAATCTATATATAAATTTTGGTATTATAACGACATAGTAAAATAATCTATATATAAATTTCGGCATTATAATGGCATGATAAAATAATCTATATATAAATTTTGACATTATAACGACATAGTAAATTAATCTATATATAAATTTTTAAACACAGTAGCATAATCTATATATAAATTTTGGCATTATAACGGCATGATAAAATAATCTATATATAAATTTTGACATTATAAAGGCATAGTAAAATAATCTATATATAAATAATAGTTAAATAACTGAACTGAAAGGCTCGGGAAGGAGCTTACCCAAAAAGGTCTTCGTAGGCTAGCGTTACAAACAAAACTTCGCCTAGATTTTAGAGATTTAAAACTTTAAAAGAGTGTTAAGAAGAGTTTTAGGCAGAGTGAGAGAAAGAAATATTTTTCGTAATTCAAAATGAATTCTGAAAGGCTCTATTTATAAGAAAACATTGGGTTACTATGCTGCATAGTAAAATAATAAAATATTAAAAATATCAAGCATAGTAAAATAATAAAATATTCAAAATATCAAGCATAGTAATTTGCTTAAGTCATCACTATATCACTACTGCATCAACATGTGGGACCCATGGGGTGGACCCCGCTGTGGGACCCATGTGGACCCTACTGTGGGACCCTTGCAGACCCCACTATGAATAGTACCCGGTGAATAGTAAAAAAATGAAATTTCTCAATCTTCTTATATTACTTAGTTTAACATTTTTTACTCACAAACTTTTCTGAAAATGTTTCTCTAACACCCATAAATTAATTATTCCCACCTGTTAGTTACTCCAACAACTTAGAATTGTTAAAATCTCATAATAGAAAACAACTATATCCCCAACGGTCATGATCACTATTCACCAACGGTCATAAACGGCTAGTTTTTTTCCTATAAATACTTGTTCCTTCAACCATTTACTTGCACAACTTCTTCATCTCTTAACCTTCTAGATAAAATTCATCATCAAATCATGAATTTCTCTTTATTTTTCATAACTTTAATGATTGTTTGCTTGTATTTAGCATCATTCTATGGGTATTATACTAATGAAATGCCCATGAATGTTATAGTTGCATATTCATTAGTTATTCTTCCACTTTACTTAATAGCTCTAACATTCGGTTAGCATTGTAATGCACTCAAAAGTATGAATAAAAATATATTCTCTTATTATTTTTCATAACTGTTATAATGAATTTGTAGAAAGAAATGGGAGTTACAGTTAAAAACGTGATCTAAGTGTTATTATCAGATTAAGGTGAAAAATCAGTAAAAAGGAAAGGGTACATTTCATTAAGTAAATAAACTGCTCATGAGCCTTTCAAAATGTTTACAAGTAGTTTGTACTACAAAAGAGTTGCTATTGTTTCAGATTTACAGCCCCCGCCAGCCTAAGCAGCAAAAATAGGGTAAACCCCTAGTCCCTCTGAGAACACCTTGACCGTGGCAGTCAAGCGGCCCTGTATGTACACCACATCACCCAAGCTCTCCACTCAGGGTTGGTTAAGCTTTTCCTTCCCTTTACCTGCACCACATAGCACCCATGAGCCAAGGCTCAGCAAGAAAACACAATAAGACACGATATAATATCAACAACGATCATAATAACCATCCAGGACTATCAGTCCAAGCAAATAGGTGACAATAGCCAAAAGTCACAATAATGAGCATCGCTCCCTCTAGCCATGTGACGATAGGGTCACCAGGGCTTAACTGATAGGTGATTCTTTCATAAGCTTGTTCAGGACAGGTGTATGGTGACTAGTCACCAACATAACCTTCCTCACGACTCTAGAGTCGAAACTATGGACAACGTCCCTTAGCCATGTGACAAACGGTCACCAGGGTCATATACCTTGGCTATAACCATCTGGTCGTAGACCAGGCAAGCGCTTATAAGTTCTTCGACCTTAGGGTCGGTCTAGCATTAATGCCATAAAGCCATTCAATGCATGATTCTCGACTTTAGAGTCGGTCCCTGACTAGTCAGTGTCTTAAACAGGTAACCAGCGTACATCAGCATTTAATATGCAATCCACGTCCACATATATCAACCAACATGCCTCAATATCAAACCATGCATGTCATATACTGTTGCTATATTTTAATACACGCAAGTGCACGTATCATACAAGTAGTACTCACACAGGTGAGGTCGAACCCAAGGGAATTGTAGCTAAGTACTAACAAAATTTGTAATGCCCTGAATTCTCCGATGTGTTTAACGGCATGAATAGTTGGCCGGGAGGGCCATACTTGCTTAAATATGTTGTTAATTGATTAAATGCATGTATATGTTGATTATATTATGATATGGTGTGAAATGCATGCATGTGAGTCCATATTTCTCATTACAGGGGTGTGATGGTAATTTGGCCCGTTGAGGGTAATTTGTGTATTTGGGTGCATAACTTGATTTGTGAATGAGATTCCATTATTATGGAGATATATTCGAGCTAAGCAACATGAGACGGTTATTTTTAGTGGATTAGCGGTTTTACCATAATGGGGTCAATTTTGGGGTAATAGAAATGTTCATTTGATGATAAATTGGGAATATTTGAGAACATGGTGAAATTTTGGAGGTTTTGACTATAATGTCCCCGGGGGTGTTTTCGGGACCCCGAGCATTAGGTTTTATTTGAGGTTACTTAAGTTTGAAGTAGCTTATCAGATAGAACATACGATAAGAAAACCTTCCGTTCTTTCTTTTCAAAGTCCGTTTTACCGTTTAAGCCTTTTTGACGAAATCTTGAGTTCTAGGAGTCGGAATCGAGTGAGGATCGAGGCATAGCGATCCTAGGGAAGATTAGAAGCTTCTTAACCGAAGGATTCGACGGAAAACAACCCAATTGAAGGTAATCGAAGTTTAAGTTTTGAGTTTTTCCGAGTTTCTAAGCTTTGAATTGATTTTGTAAATTGTTGAGTTTTCGGTTCGTTCGAGCCTTGGGTTTTGAGGGTTTTGATGTATGGGGAAGCTTGGAAACTTTGTCTTGATGATTGGGGGATGTTTAGGTATGTTTTTGGAGGCTTTGGAGTGTAAGAAACGCGGTTGGTAATGGCCCAGGGTGGAGCGCCGCGGCCCTGTTCTTGAGGCGCCGCGGCCCTTCTTTGAAGAAGCAGGTGGGGTGTAGAGTCCAAGTACTTTACTTAGCTAAGATAGATAGTAGTATGATAGTATTTATAGCATTATCTTTGTTACTTTGGATTTTTGGTTCAGACCGGGAGTTATTTGGACACTCATAGTAGTACTTATAGATTTTCTAAGTTTAACCTATAGTTTAAGAATATTAAGTATAACCTAAGGTTTGATTAATGTGACTGATATTAAGGATTATATTATTATATTATAAGGTTTAGACATCAACCAATAGGATTTTAAGCACATGTTTTGAATGGTAATTAAGGATTAAGATTTTTGAGGATTAAATATAATAAGGAGTAAAGTTTGAATGTTATAGGGTCAGTCAGCAGCTTTGAGTACGTTGAGGGCTTAGTCAAGGCTGTTTACTCCATTCAAACTTAGCTAAAAATGTGTAATTTCGTGTTTAAATATTCAGCGTGTGCCGATATATCGCAGCTATAGGGGCGATATGTCGCAGCACGTAGATACGGAAAACACGAAACGATGCACGGTCGCCTCGGGCATACTGGCCCAGGCGATATATCGCCTACAGGGGGCGATATATCGCCTCCTTCAGCATGGATTCAAACTCTTTTGAATTCATTTCCTTTCAGCCATTCAAACTCCTTCAACAGTCCAGCATCTTGTGAACGAGTCTTCAGCCTCTGCTGAACGATTATTCAAATGATTTTCACCTAAAAAGCCATTATTTTTATTCAAGTAAAATCAAGATATTTTCATTCCCAAACTCTATAAATAGGACCTAGTACCCAGCCATTATTCACCATTTGCTCTAAGTTCAGAAGCTGCTAGTGTTAAGTGAGTGTGAGAGTGTAAACACTTGGTTTGGGGAAAAACTATAAGCTTAAACATCATAAGCTTATCAAACACTTTGGGAAGTGAGTTCTATAGTATTTCGGTGAAGGTTAGATTGATCTTGCAATCTTTGAGGTAAACCCAAAACTCTAGTTCCTTTCTGTATTTTATGTTATTTCCTTTCTCAAAACCTTCTACTCAGTCCCCTAACCTTATTCTTATTTTGGTTAGGGAATCCAAGCTCTTAAGCATATAAGTTGGTAAGTATGTTTTTATGGTTTAGTCTTTCCATCTCTTTCATTTCATCTCCTTTCTTTAGACTCACTCTTTCTTATGGTTTTAGGAGTGTTCCAAAAGTCCCAACTCAGTCCATAATCCCGGTAACTTTGGTAAGGAAAATAGGCTAGAATCTATATGTTTATGTTTATGCTATTTTATGTGTTATGTTTTCATATGTTATGAATATGTTATTGATGTGTATGTTGTAGGCTTGGGCATATGCCCTATTTGACTAACAAGACCCCAAAAAGATTGTGGGCATAAGCCTATTTAGCTGGTAGGACCCCACTAATCTCATGGGCATAAGCTTGTTTAGTCTATGGGACCCCAAGTAATAATGGCCATTATAATAAGTGAATTATGTGTTATGATATGTCTTTACGTTATTATGAAATTATGTTTATGTTTATGACTATGTGTTAGATTTTCCTTGCTGGGCATTAGGCTCACTCCTTTCTGTTTATGTGCAGGAAATAAGCTTTAGAGGCGGTAAGATTCATGACGCTTGGAGGATGTGTATCGATGGTGAATGGAGTCAAGGGGCCGAGCGTTATTCGATTCGAGGATGTAGTCTTGTTTATGCTTTTATGGTTTTAAATGTATTTTCCGCATTTTCTATGTAACTCTTTTTAGTTTTTAAGTTATTTTTGTTTTAAAGACAATGGGTACCCATATCCTACTTATTATTTATGAAAGTAACCTTTGTTTCTACAAGTTTATAATAAATTGTGGTATTTTCGCAAATATATGTTTTAGTAAGAATATGTATGTATAGTTCGATAATGGTCCAAGAGTCTAGATTAGTGGGTCGTTACATGGGGCGCTTGTGCTCGCTGGGCGCCGCGGCCCTTGATGAAGGGCGCCGCGGCCCTAGCCTCTGGGAACCCTGGGGGCCGCGCCCCAAGGTGCTAGGGCTGCAGCCCTTGCCCTGTTTTCGCCCCGTTTGCTCGTTTTGACCCCGGGAACCTAGTTTTAGGCCTCGAGAGTGTCCTTGCTACTTGGATTAGTTTGGATTGATCTCTTGGAGGTTAGATAATGGTTTGAGACCCTTGAATATCTTGATTATTGATGGTATCCTATATGTGTTGTGATTAGGTAACCGCTAAAGGACTAAAAGCTAAACCGTTCTCAAGGGTTGTTCTTTTGTTCATTCTAGCTCGAATCAAAGGTAAGAGAACTGCACCCCAAGTGTGACATGCATGGATGTTCATGAGGCATGTTGATTGTGAGAATATGGACATGGATTGAATATAGAATGCTTAGCATATGTTGCTCACTTGTGCACAATACTGACTCATTAGTCAGGTTTGGCAAAGGTGCTAGTATCAACTGTGAAGCTGTGACTTATTAGTCAGGTTCGACAGTGTTTTAAACACCCTGGTACGCTCCAGCGCGGTCGCGCTCCACCTGGCGCGGTCGCGCTACAATCCTCCAAAGCTGCGTAGGGGCGGCGTCGAGCGCGGTCGCGCCCATCCTAGAGCGGTCGCGCTAGTGGCCTCGTTTGGCCTGGGCCTCTATGGGAGCGAACGCGCCCCACTTGGCGCGGTCGCCCTGATGGCCTGGCTCTCTGTGAGTGCGGTCGCGCTGGTTGGCCAGAAATTTTTATTTTTTATTTTTTTTTTAGTGTAAAGACTACATAATTAAAAAAAACAAAAAATAATAAAACTTAGAATGTCTCAAACTGAACAAAAATTACTGTAAAAAGTTGGGGTGCCTCCCAAGAGCGCTGTCGTTAACGTCATATAGCCGGACGTTGATTTCCTCTTTACTGCGGCGCCAAGAGGATGGCGGACTTGGCTTGATCAAACTGACCACCCAAGTAGAGCTTCAACCGCTGACCATTTACTTTAAAGTTGCCAGTCTTTTCACTTGTTACTTCGACGGAGCCATAAGGAAACACTTGTAATACCGTGAAAGGACCAGACCATCTCGATTTCAGCTTGCCCGGAAAAAGTTTCAATCTTGAATTAAAGAGTAATACCTGCTGACCTCGTTGAAATTCCTTCCTGACAAGGTTCTGGTTATGCCACTTCTTAGTTCTCTCCTTGTAAATCTTGGCGTTCTCATAGGCTTCGTTTCTAAACTCTTCCAACTCGTTCAATTGCAAAAGCCTCTTCTCACCAGTTGCTACCAAGTCCATGTTCAAGGTCTTCATGGCCCAAAATGCTCTATGCTCTAGTTCCACTGGAAGATGACACGCTTTCCCAAAGACCAACCTATATGGTGACATACCAATAGGTGTTTTGAAAGCTGTTCTGTATGCCCACAAAGCATCATCGAGCTTCTTAGACCAGTCTTTCCTCGAACGTTGTACTATCTTCTCCAAGATTAACTTAATTTCCCGGTTGGAAATCTCAGCTTGTCCATTACTCTGCGGGTGATAAGGTAATGCTTTTCTATGTCTAACTCCATATTTTGCAAGTAACACTTCAAATTGCTTGTTACAGAAATGACTCCCCTCATCACTAATAATAGCTCTAGGAGTACCAAACCGGGTGAAAATGTACTTTTGGAGAAAAGTAAGAACTGTTTTACCGTCATTAGCATGAGTTGCAGCCGCTTCCACCCACTTAGAAACGTAGTCCACAGCTAGCAAAATAAACAGATTGTTGTAGGATGACGGAAAAGGGCCCATGAAGTCAATACCCCACACATTAAACAGTTCCACTTCTAAAATACCAATCAAAGGCATCTCGTTCCTTCTTGAAATATTACTAGTCCTCTGACAACGATCACATGCCTTGACAAACTCATGAGGATCCTTAAAGAGAGTTGGCCAGAAGAACCCACTTTGTAGAACCTTTGCAGCAGTCCTTGTCCCACCAAAGTGACCTCCACACTGCAGACTATGACAATGATTCAGGATAGAGTACATCTCCTCTTCAGGCACACATCTTCTAATTATCTAATCGGCACAGTGCTTATAAATGATTGGCTCTTCCCAATAATAGTGCTTTACCTCAGAAAAGAATTTCTTCAATTGTTGTCTTGTCATGTCAGGAGGTGTGATGTTTGCAGCTAGAAAGTTGACATAATCAGCAAACCATGGAACCAACAAACTTTCTTTTAAAGCAAACAACTGCTCATCAAGGAACTCATCATTTATCTGGACTTCCTTCATATTCTGACCCTCTTCTGACTCCAATCTTGACAAATGATCTGCTACTAGGTTCTCGGTACCCTTCTTGTCTCTGATTTCTAACTCAAACCCCTGGAGGAGAAGGACCCATCGGATTAGTCTTAGCTTGGCATCCTTCTTGGTCATAAGGTATTTGATCGCCGAATGGTCTGTGTACACAATAACCTTATTCCCGATTAAATATGGCCTGGACTTATCACAAGCGAAGACTATGGCCAACATCTCCTTTTTAGTAGTAGCATAATTCAACTGAGCGTCATTCAAGGTCCTACTAGCATAGTAGATGGTGCGAAAAACCTTGTCAACTCGTTGACCCAACACGGCCCCGACAGCATAATCACTTGCATCACACATCAACTCGAACGGAAGCTCCCAATTCAGTGCAATGACTATAGGTGCCGAAATCAATTTTTCCTTAAGAGTTTGAAACGCCTCCATACACTCCTTTCCAAACTCAAAGGGCACTCCATTAACAAGCAAACTAGACAATGGCTTGGAGATCTTTGAGAAATCCTTTATAAACCGTCTGTAGAAACCAGCATGACCCAAAAAACTACGAATCCCCTTTATCAAAACTGGAGGGGGAAAATTCTCAATAGTAGACACCTTGGCTTTGTCTACCTCAATGCCTTTCTGTGAGATCTTGTGTCCCAAAACAATCCCCTCTCTAACCATGAAATGACACTTCTCCCAATTAAGCACCAAATTGGATTCTTCACATCGAATCAATACCAGCTCCAAGTTCCTCTAACAATGATCAAACGATGAGCCAAACACTGAGAAATCATCCATGAAAATTTCTATACAATTCTCAACCAAGTCAGAAAAAATAGCCATCATACACCGTTGGAAAGTTGCTGGTGCGTTACATAGCCCCAATGGCATTCGTCGGAAAGCGAATGTGCCATAAGGACATGTAAATGTCGTTTTCTCTTGGTCCTCTGGTGCAATGATTATTTGATGATACCCGGAGTAACCATCCAAAAAGCAATAATACTCCTTTCCTGCCAGTCTGTCTAACATCTGATCAATGAATGGAAGGGGAAAATGGTCTTTCCTTGTTGCCATGTTGAGTTTGCGGTAGTCAATGCATATTCTCCAACCAATAACAGTTCTTGTTGGAATTAACTCGTTCTTCTCATTCTTCACTACCGTCATCCCCCCTTTTTAGGTACTACCTGAACCGGACTCACCCACTCACTGTCAGAAATTGGGTAAGCTACCCCTGCATCTAACCACTTCACCACTTCCTTTCTCACAATTTCTTTCATTGGCGGATTGAGTCTTCTTTGGGCATCTATGGTTGGTTTGACTCCGTCCTCCATTAAAATCTGGTGCATAACAGTAGAGGGGTTGATCCCCTTGATGTCTGCCAAAGTCCACCCAATGGCCTTCATGTGCTATCTCAGAATTCTCAACAATTTTTCAGTCTCCACATTAGAAAGTAAAGCTGAAACTATAACCGGAAGTGTCTTGTTTTCACCCAAAAACTCATACCTCAGATGGTTAGGAAGTACCTTCAGTTCTAACTCTGGGGGTTTCTCAACTGAAGGCAATGACCTATTTGGTACTGCCTCAAGCTCTTCAAAGTATTTCCTCTTCAATGGCCCATAAGAATTAAGCCATTTTGCGTACTCCATAGCTTCCTTTCCATCTTGATCACTAACTTCATCTTCAACCAAATTCAACTCAAGAGGATCATTTATCAGTTTTCTCTCTTCCATTAAATTACCCATTACGTCCACCGAAAAGCAATTGTCACTAGCTTCTGGATAAGTCATGGCCTTGAGCACATTGAACACAACTTCTTCCCCTTGCACTCTCAACTTCAACTCACCCTTCTGAACATCTATGAGTGCTTGGCCTGTTGCCAAGAAGGGTCTCCCAAGGATAATGGGGACATTGCTATCCTCTTCCATGTCAAGAACTATGAAATCGGCAGGAAAAATAAACTTGTCTACTTTGACCAGGACATCTTCAATTACCCCTCTTGGATGTGCCAACGAACGATCAGGTAGTTGCAAAGTTACAGTTGTGGGCTTGGCTTCACCAAGTTGCAATCTCTTGAAAACTGACAATGGCATCAGGTTGATATTGGCCCCCAAATCACAAAGAGCATTTATTCCCTCAATTCTCCCAATAGTGCATGGTATTGTGCAACTCCCAGGATCTCTCAGTTTAGGGGGGAGCTTCTTTTGCAGTATAGCACTACACTCTTCCGTCAATGCCACAGTTTCAAAGTCCTCCATCTTCCTTTTCTTGGACAAGATGTCCTTCATGAACTTGACATAGCTCGGCATTTGCTCTAAAGCCTCCGCAAAGGGAATGTTGATGTGCAGTTTCTTGAATACTTCCAGGAATTTAGTAAACTGCTTGTCCATGTTGTTCTTACGGAGCCTTTGGGGGTAGGGAATCTTTATGTGATGCTCAATACTGATTGGTGGCAAAGCTTCTTTTGCTAGTATGCCTTCAGTAGCCTTTTTCTCACTGTGCTTCTTTTCCTCTTGTGTCGGTGCCTGTGCCTGTTGATCCTGACCCACTTCTTCAACTGGCTGCTTCTCACTTGGTCCCTCATAATTCTTCCCACTTCTTAACGTGATTGCCTTGCAATTCTCTTTCGGATTGACTTCAATGGTGCTAGGCAAGTTACCTTGGGCACGATTAGCCATGAGAGTAACCAATTGTCCCATTTGGGTTTCCAAATTTCTAATAGAAGACCGAGTTTCAGCCATGAATTGGTTTAACACATCTGACTGAGCATTAGAATTTCCACCCGAATTTTGTTGCTGCTGATGATGAGTGGGTGGTTGGGGTTGTTGCTGCTGCCTAAATCTTGGCTGGAAGAACCCCTGTGGCTGTTGTTGGAATGACTGTTGTTGGTTTGAAGATTGGCCTTGCTGATCATTCTTCCAAGAAAAGTTGGGATGATTCCTCCACCCTTGATTAAAGGAATTGGAGTAAGGGTTATTGTTGCTCTGTCGAGGAAAATTCCCAATAGCCTGAGCTTGCTCCATAGGCATGTTGTTTACATCAGCATACTGACACTGTTCATAGGCATGAGGACCCCCACATATTTCACACAAAGTCTGGGCCTGTTGCACTGGAGCTGTTATTACATTGCCTTGCAATTGCTTAGTCAAGGCCTCAACTTGAGCGGTCAATTTCGAAATTGCATCCACTTCATACATACCGGCCACTTTCCTTGAAGAACTTCTTTCACTTGGCCACTGTTGATTATTCATGGCCATTTCTTCCAACAAGTCATATGCCTCATTGGCGCTTTTTCTCATAAACGCACCACCAGCTGCTGCATCAATGAGTGTGCGAGTAGTACCACACAACCCATTATAAAAATTATGGACTAGCATCCATTTCTCTATTCCGTGATGCGGGCACTTTCTTATCAATTCTTTGAATCTCTCCCAAGCTTCATAAAGAGACTCATTATCCAACTGAGAAAAATTATTGATCTCTCCTCTCAACTTAGCTGCTTTAGCTGGAGGGAAAAACTTGGAGAGGAACTTCAGTGCTAGATCATTCCATGTATTGATTGAGTTAGGTGGCAAAGATACCAACCAACTCTTAGCTCGCTCCCTCAGAGAAAATGGGAACAATCTCAGTCTGATAGCATCATCACTAACTCCATTCATCTTAAATGTCCGACAGAGCTCCATGAAGTTAGATAGATGGATGTTTGGGTCTTCAGTGGGTAGTCCCCCAAACTGGACTGTGGATTGAACCATCTGAAGTATGGCTGGCTTTATTTCAAAATTGTTTGCCTCTATGGTGGGTGGTCTTATACAAGACTGGACCCCTGTCATTGTTGGCAATACATAGTCCCTCAGGCTACGGTCGGGTGGATTCTGACCATTAGCTGGGTCTTCTATGGCACCCCTATTATTACCGTAGTTGGCCATAACTTCCTCTTGCTCAATCCTGTGTACAACTCTTTCCAACCTTTTGTTTTTTCTGTTTTGCCGGCAAGTCTTCTCTATCTCAGGATCAATAGGCACTCTTGCAGCTGGTCCTTGACGTCGCATAAACCAATGGTACATGAGATGAGATAAGAAGAATTTGACACAAACAAGTTAGCAAAAAGTGAAAAGAAAACCAAATTATAATTTAATCCAATTAACGTAATATTAACTAAACAATTCCCCGGCAACGGCGCCAAAAACTTGTTGCTATATTTTAATACACGCAAGTGCACGTATCATACAAGTAGTACTCACACAGGTGAGGTCGAACCCAAGGGAATTGTAGCTAAGTACTAACAAAATTGGATTTATATTTCTATTTGGCAACAATAAAAATTGGTTTTTAAAATTATAATGCAGAAAACACAATAAGCAAAACAATAAATAAAAAGGATTTGACAATGGATGTGAAATTAGGAATATGATTTCAATTGCTTTGATTACCCAATTGTTAACACTAGTCAACTATTCTTCTTCTTTCAATGAGATGACAGATTATAAAATCACCTAAACTCTTTTCAGATCATTTAGGTACTAAATTGCATTGTCAACTATTGCATTTCTGAGATAGTACAACAATCAATTCGCATTAAGCAATAATCTACAAGTCACATAAGCTATGCGAATACTCTCGTTTCGCATCAAAACCTATGTTCATTCATTTAGAGCATTCCTAATATTCACTTTTCAGATTTCACATTAGGATCATGAATCATGCTTAAGGTGATCAATCTCAAACATACATTAAGCACAAAGATGAACAAATCGCATAAACAAGGAAGAAGAAATAATCAAATAGCATTAACCATGGGATAATCTCAGTCAATATCCATCAAATCCCTAAATAGGAGTTTAGCTCATAATCTCAATATTCATATCCATAATCAAATTAAACATCAACAATAACATAGAAAATTTAAAGAAAAAGAGAATGAGACTAGATGGGGAATTGTCACAGATCGCCCACGCTTTCTCCAAGCTTCTCCTCCTTTATCTTTTCACCTCCACTTTGTCTCCAGCCTCTAATTCACGTTTTTCCTCTCCCAAATCGCATCAGAACTCGTTACCCTAAATTAGCCCTTGTGAATGGACCAAAATGCCATTTATTTAAAAATCTGCCGAATTTCAATTTCCAGCAACCTAGCGTGGTCGCGCTCTACAGTAGCGAGGTCGCGCTACTCTCTAAGAAAAGGCATTTTTGACAGCTTTACGAATTTTTGTGCTTTTTGGCATCTTTTTTCATTCTAAATCATCCCAATCCTTCAAAACCTGAAAATAAACAAAAACAACACAAAACAAGCGTAAAATAGAACAAAACAATCCTAAACCTCTAAAATACTTCCTAAGTAGACACACTAAAACAAGTCTAAAACTCGCTAATCATATACCTATACAGGGTGCAACTGTAATCATACACTGTTTTCTTACCTCTGGTTCGAGTGAGAATTATTATATGAACGACCCTTGAGAACGATCAACCTTTAAATTCCTTGACGGTCACCTGGTCATAACCAAAATATAGGATTTATCAGTAAAAATGATAACTGAGGGTTCCCAAACCAAGATCTAGCCTCCGGGACATCAAACATAACTCAACTAGGTACTAGGTTCAACCCCGAGGCCTAAGGTTTGAATCCCCAAGCTAAAAACCACATTTTGGCAAAATTAGCCTTAAGGGCCACGGCCCTCCCCTGCTGCGCCGTGGCGCGCCCTTCAGACAGAGGGGCTCCCTCCTGACAGACGCCAAGGGCCGCGATGCACCCCTGCTACGCCGCGGCGCCCAGCCCAGACCAGCCAAAACGCCTTAAACGAACCAGTTTTTCCCCCGTACGATTTCCTCTCAAACCAGTCCTTCAAACCTTCATAAAACCCCTTCCTAACATACAATTAAACCCCCAAATAACACCCTTAGCTCACCCTCATCATATCCCAATCAAACCAACACTAAAACTCCCTTTGATTCACACTTTTCACATCAAAATTCTAAGGTTGAAACTAACAACCAAAACAGAGCATATATAAAAACCAGTGGCTAAAAGCTTACCTTAAGTTCAGGTTATGGTGCTCTTCAACAGTGGAACACTCTCCCAAAGTATCAAGGCTTAGCTCCCAAGTTCAAATCTTCAACAAGTTCACAAAATTTCACAGGGAAGATGAGGGAAAGAGAGAGGGTACAGGAAGAGGAAGAGAATTGCTTCTGTTTTTACTCTGTTTATTCTACAGCCTTCTAAGCCTCTTAAGTCACATATATCCTCCCAAAAAGACCAAAATACCCTTAGGTCTTTTAAAGCTTCTAAAACCACTTCAAGGGTAATTTTGGCACATTCCACTTATCCCGTTAATCATAATTAACGCTTCCCAATTCCCGCTAATCCCAATATCCTCAAACACCAATATTTCATATCCCGTTACCCTAAAATCCCCGGTAACGCTATAATCATTAATATCACCCTGAGACTCACCCCGAGCCCCGAGCTCAAACCTGTTATGACCAAACCGACAAATCATACTTAAAGATCGTCTCATGTCGAAATACTCGAACCAATTCACATTATAATGTGGTCTCACAATATATCATTAACACGCAAACAAATATTCAATTATACCCTCAACGGCCAAATTACCAAAACACCCCTGTAAACAAATGTGGACTCACATGCATGCGTTTAACATTATATTATAATATAATTCTCATAAACATGCATAAACACATTTAATAGCATAATTAAACAGTTATGGCCCTCCCGGCCTACTAATCTAGCCATTAACCATAATAGGGAATCCGGGGCATTACAACTATCCCCTCCTTACAAAAATTTCGTCCTCGAAATTTACCTGAACAGCTCGGGATACTGACTCCGCATATCTGACTCCAGCTCCCAGGTCGCCTCCTCGACCTTGCTATTCCTCCACAATACCTTAACTAAAGGTATTGTCTTGTTCCTGAGGACTTTATCCTTCCGATCAAGTATCTGAACAGGCTGCTCCTCAAAGGAGAGATCTGGTTCAAGCTCCAGATCTTCATAACTCAAAATATGTCTCTCATCAGATACATACCTCCGAAGAGCGGATACATGGAATACATTATGCACGGCCGACAACGCCGGAGGCAAAGCTAGCCTATAAGCCACTTGACCAATCATCTCCAGGATCTCAAATGGACCTACAAACCTGGGACTCAGCTTGCCTTTCTTCCCAAACCTTCTCACCCATTTCCATGGCGAGACTCTAAGGAAGACATAGTCTCCTACCTGGAACTCCACGTTCCTGCGTTTGGGATCTGCATAGCTCTTCTGTCTACTCTGAGAAGTAAGCATCCGAGCTCTAATCTTATCAATAGCCTCACTGGTCCTCTGAACCGCCTCAGGACCTAAGTATCTCCTTTCACCTGTCTCATCCCAATGAATGGGAGATCTACATTTCCTACCATATAGCATCTCATAAGGTGCAACACCAATGGTAGACTGATAAATGTTATTATAGGAGAACTCTATCAAAGGCAGATACTTACTCCATGACCCACCAAAGTCTAGCACACATGCCCGCAGCATGTCCTCCAATATCTGGATCGTCCTCTCAGATTGCCCATCTGTCTGAGGATGATAAGCTGTACTGAACTTCAGTTGTGTACCCATGGCTGTCTGTAAACTCTTCCAAAACTTGGAAGTGAAGGTAGGATCCCGATCTGACACGATCGACCTAGGAGCTCCATGGAGGCGCACGATCTCTCTCACATAGAGATCTGCATACTGGTCAACAGTATAAGTAGTCCTCACTGGCAGAAAGTGAGCTGACTTGGTATAGCGATCTACTATCACCCAAATGGAATCATGCTGACCAACTGTCCTGGGCAAGCCCACCACAAAGTCCATTGTGATGTCTTCCCACTTCCACTCTGGGATATCCAGAGGCTGCAGTAACCCTGCCGGCCTTTGATGCTCAGCCTTGACATGCTGACATGTCAAGCACTTAGCCACATACTCCACTACATCTCTCTTCATCCCTGGCCACCAGTACAATGATCTCACATCCTGGTACATCTTCGTGGTGCCTGGATGCAAAGAGTAAGGTGTAGTATGAGATTCATCCAGAATCTCCTGCCTCAATGCAGTGTCCAACGGAACACATATCCGCCCCTTGTACCTCAACAACCCCGAATCAGACACTGTATAATCCCTGGATGCTCCAGCCAAGACATCCTCTCTAATCTGGATCAGCTGTGGATCATTCAATTGATCCTCTTTAATCCTCTCTAGCAGCGTGGACTATAGCGTAACATTGGCCAACTGGCCCACCAGTAACTCTATACCAGCTCTGGTCATGTCATCAGCTAACTCTCTGGCTATCAGCCTAATACCATGAATTTGTCCCGGACCCTTCCGGCTTAAAGCATCAGCTACCACGTTGGCTTTCCCTGGGTGATACAGAATCTCACAATCATAATCTTTCACCAATTCCAGCCAACGCCTTTGCTTCATGTTCAAGTCCTTCTGAGTGAAGAAGTACTTCAGGCTCTTGTGGTCTGTATAAATCTCACACTTCTCTCCATAGAGGTAGTGCCTCCATATGTTTAAAGCAAAAACCACTGCTGCCAACTCTAAGTCATGAGTAGGATAAGCTATGACTCTCTCTGATTGCATCAAAACACAGCCCAAACCCTGATGAGAAGCATCACAGTATAACACAAACTTCTCCTGGTCTGTTGGAAGACTCAGAACTGGAGCTGTAATCAACCTCTGTTTCAACTCCTGGAAGCTGTTCTCACATTTGTCTGACCACACAAACTTTTGACCCTTGCGTGTCAGCTCAGTCAACGAAGTAGTAATCTTTGAGAACCCTTCCACAAAACGCCTATAATACCCTGCCAATCCAAAGAAACTTCTAACCTCAGAAGCATTCTTTGGCCTTGGCCAATCTCTGACCGCTTCAATCTTTGATGGATCCACTTTAATCCCCTCCTTACTGACAATGTGCCCAAGGAAGGACACCTGAGACAACCAGAATTCACACTTCTTGAACTTTGCAAACAATCTGTGTTGTCTCAATCTCTGCAGAACCAACTTCAGATGATGTTCATGCTCTGACTCAGTCTGAGAATATACCAGAATATCATCGATAAAGACGATCACAAACTGGTCTAAATAATCCTTGAACACCCTGTTCATCATATCCATGAAAGCGGCAGGGGCATTAATCAACCCAAATGACATAACTAGAAACTCATAATGCCCATACCTAGTGCGAAAAGCGATCTTCGGTATGTCTCCCTCCTTGACCCTCAACTGATGATAACCAGAACGAAGGTCGATCTTAGAGAATACCGTCTTACCCTGCAATTGATCAAACAGATCGTCTATCCTTGGCAAAGGATACCGGTTCTTAATTGTTAGCTTATTCAGTTCTCTGTAATCTATACACATCCTCAGAGAACCATCTTTCTTCTTTACAAACAGAACTGGCGCACCCCAAGGTGAAAAGCTAGGTCTGATAAAACCCAAATCCAACAGCTCTTGCAGCTGCACCTTTAATTCTTTCAACTCAGCTGGGGCCATTCTGTATGGTGCTCTAGACACTGGCTCCGTCCCTGGGGCCAGTTCTATAACGAACTCAATCTCTCTGTGTGGTGGCAACCCTGGCAAATCCTCTGGAAACACATCCAGAAACTCACATACAAGTCTAGTATCCTCTGGTCTCACTGGCACGACCTGGGTGGTATCAACCACACTGGCTAAGAATCTAATGCAACCCCCTTGCAATAAATCCCTAGCCCTCAATGCAGAAATCATAGGAATACGGGGTCCATGCACAGTACCAACAAATACAAAAGGATCCTCACCTTCAGGCTCAAAGGTGACCATCTTCCTTCTGCAATCTATGGTTGCCCCATACTTGGCCAACCAGTCCATACCCAATATCATATCGAAGTCAGTCATAACCAACTCTATTAGATCCACTGACAACTCTCTGCCCTCCACTATCACTGGCAAAGACCTGACCCATCTCCTGGATACAACCAGCTCCCCAGTGGGTAACAGAGTACCAAACCCCACAGCATAGAAATCACAAGGTCTACACAACCTATCAATAACACTATTAGCAACAAAGGAATGTGTAGCACCAGAGTCAATCAATACATTATAAGCAGTTCCTGCACTAAGAAGCTGACCTGTAACAACTGAGGGGGAAGCCTCAGCTTCTGCCTGAGTCAATGCAAACACTCGCGCTGGGGCCGAGCCGTCTGCCTTCCTGGGTTCTTCCTTTCTTGCCTTAGGGCAATCCTTTTTTAGATGACCCACTGCTCCACAAGAGAAGCAGGCCCTTGCCTTACACTCTCCCAAGTGATGCCTCTTGCATCTAGGACACTCGGGATAAGACTTCCAGGCTTCACTGCCCCCAGGACGACCTATTGTAATACCACGAGGTCTCCTGTCAGGACCTGGAAGTGGGAAGGTATCAGGAACCTTCCTCTTCTGATCACTGGGGCCAACACCCTTACAAGAACCCACAAATGGAGGACCTGGCCTCCTGAAATCTCTTCTGGCTGCATTGTCATGCCAGATCTTAATCTCTGCAGTTTCAGCTGTAAGTGCCTTCTCCACCACCTGTGCATAAGTAGTCACTCCTGCCACAGTGGTGATGCGTACATCTCGAGCTAACCTGGGCTGTAGCCCCTGTAAGAAACGCTCTCTCCTGGTCCCATCAGTGGGCACCAACTCATTGGCAAACTTTGCCAAACGATCAAACTTTATGGCATACTCGGTCAGTGATAAGCTTCCCTGAAGTAGCCTCATAAATTCATCAGCCTTCGCCGCTCTAATAGCGTCATTGTAATACTTTTCATTGAACAAGGTCTGAAATTCCTCCCAGCTCAGGAGATTAACATCCTTGGTCTGGCCAACCACTTCCCACCAAATCCGGGCATCATCCCGAAACATATAGGCCGCACAGGCCACCCTCTCAGTACCAACTACCTTCATAAAGTCAAGAATAGTGGTAATCATGCTCATCCATTGTTCAGCTTTGGTAGGATCGGCACTGCCTTCAAACACTGAAGGTTGTTGTTTCCTAAACCGCTCATAAAGAGGTTCCAATCTATTTTCAACCCCAGGCAGTTGCCCAATAACTGGCACCGACACAGAAGGTGCCTCTGCAACACTGACTACCACAGGCACTTGCTGTTGTCTTAGGAGACGAAGCTCCTCTCCCTGTTTTATCACTATAGCCTGCAAATCATTAAACATCTGCTGCCAGTTTGCAGGTACTGGCTGTGGAACCTGAGATTGGTCATTCACTTGACCCTGACTGTTGTCATTATTCTGACCTTGACCACTCTGGCCAGCTGAGGTGCCTGTCTGTTCTGGGTTCATTCTGTCACTGATACCTTACTGAAACAATAATCAATACGGCCAGTCAGGTAGTAATAACTAAACCTCTTGCCGCCTTACGGTCCAAGAACAACAGACAATTATCACATTCCACAGTCATTCAATATTCACAATCAGATACATGTTTATGGCATTCTTTCAAGGGGTGGCAAACTACTTTGGGGTAGCCCCCTTTCAGATCACCCCGAATGGGTATAGGATGCTGGCCGCACTCTATATCCTCTACAAGCTCAAAAAATGGCCAGCTCCTTCTCCACATGAGGTCAATTTTCTGTTTGACCTCAAGTCCAACCCCAACCATGATGGTACGGGGTTCTTCCACTTTTGCCACCAGGAGACCGGGCGCACCTTTCTGTCCGATACCACTCACATCTCCAACGTGGGGAGGTACCATCATGAGTACTTCCTCACACCCGACATTGCCGCAGATAATCTGGCCTTCACTCAAGGAGGTAAAAAAAAATTCCTTCACCAGTAGTTTCCGTACTTTAATCCTTTCTTGTCATAATACTTCGTTGTTCCATTGTGTTCCAGGCCCATGGTTACGCCCGACCCCCACTCTAGGAATGGAGTCGAGGGCAGCACTCTTAGCCAGCATGCCAAATGCTACTAAGAGTGTAAAGAACTTAATTAATGAAGCTAACCGTAGGCTGGCTGGCCTTTGGCGCTCCCAACCTGCGACTAACGAACCCTTGGCGGGTGGTGTCCATGTCGATGTAGAACCTGAGCAGGAACCCGAGTAGCAACCTCAGGCACCCCCTCCACGGAAGAGGCCAACTAGGGTTACGATCAGTAGTTGTAGCTCGGGTACTTTTGTAATCCTTTAACTTTAATCTCTGTTTTACCGTGACCCTTTAATCTCACTGTTCGAATTGTTTCCCTTTGTGTAGGTATGGACTTCGAGGACTTCTTTGAGCATTACCAAGCTGCCGCTGCCTCTTCTGTCCCGAAGAAGGACAGCAAAAAGGCTCGAGGGGAAAGCAGCAAGACCCCTTCGAAGAAGGCCCGGACAGAAGATGCCCATGCCGCCGCCCCCTCCAAGGAGGACTTACCACCTCGCCCCCCCCCCCCCCCCCTCCGAGCAGACGACCCCCACGCCTGTCAATCCCCAGCCCTCCTCTAAGGCTGCCGACAAGGAAACTTTGGATAACTTGTCCGAAGGCTCCCTGCCCAACCACATAGTTGGCATGGCCAAGGAGAGGATATATCGGCTCTCGAAGCACAAACGCAGCCAGACCGCCATCAATGACACTGCCACAATGGAAGTTGACCAAATCATCAACAGAGGATTGAATAAGATAGTCAGCGTAAGTCATTTTCTGCTGCTTTATCGTTTATGTCAGACTTCCATTCCTAACTTTATCTCATTTTTTCTTCAGGGGGGGCTGCTGTCTTTAACTTCCAGCTGGCGCCGTGCTGGGGCGTTGGTCTCTCGAGAAAAGGACTTTGACTCCAGGCTTGCCTAGGCTAAGCAAGCGCTTGAGGCTGATAAAAATAAGCTGCTCGAGGAGAACAAGGAGTTGTCCAAGCTAAACGAACAATTATGCGAGGACCAAGCCACTCTCACCCAGGAGCTTCAGGAGGCCCAGGATACATTGAAGAAGGCCAATGAGGAGCGAAAGAAGTGGAGGGAGAGTGCTGTACTCGTCACCCAAGAATGTAAGCAGCTTAATCTTAACTTGACTGGCAGCAAGGAGGAGATAAAGAGACTCGAGGAGCGGGTGCAGGAGCTTGAGGGGCGCGTTCAGGAGCTCGAGGAGGACGGGGCCAGAAATTTGAAGAAGTACAAGGAAGCCACCTTCCCCTGTTTCTACGATTTCTTGAAGCACAACCGGAAGGCCAACATTAACTATCTCTCCGAGCGGTTGCAAAGGACACTAATGGCGCAGTGCGCCACTCGGCTGGAGGCAGAGGAGAGAGCTAAGGCCAAAACCCCTACTGCTGATGCTGAGGCTGGTCCTCCGACTGATCAGAGCACTCCTCCTAATCCAGAAGACCCTCCTGCTCCCCAATAATTCTCTTTTTATTTTTCATTCAGCTTTTATGGCCCACGAGTCTATTTGTAAAGACAATTTATTTTTATTGCTGCGAGGGCAGCTTTTTTACTTACACTTGAACGATTACATCTGAGCAGTACTGCTCGCGGTGTAAAGGCTTTTTATTTTAATTACACATTTACATCCGAGCAATAATGCTCGCGGTGTAAATGATTGCCTTATTGATATTATAATGTTTCTTTTATTATAATATCTGTTCGCATGACCAAACTTAGCATAGTACTTTGGTTTGATTTAACAAAACATAAATTTTGAAAAATGCTCTAAGTACCGTAGCATGCTTTCACTCATTTTGTTCATGTGTTTACATACCTCATGGTATGCTTTGCTATCGATGTACCTTATATGCCCCCCAAGTGATTGATGAGCTTTAGGTCCTTGGTCACTTGCCTTGACCACGACCTGTTCGAACATTACTGCTCGTTATGAAATTCAACACTTGTAATACAGCAAAACAACACACGTAATGAACAAATACTTGTAAAAATAAATTTACAAAGGTTGGCAAGAATGACTGGTTGCGCACAGTCCCTTATAATCTCGTGTTAAAATGAACTAAACATGTCTGTACGAGGGATCTTAAAAAAGATCTTACATTTATAAGCGATTAGCCATACAACGTGGCTAACCCTTTTTTGAAACTTGTAAAAAGTAAGAATTAATACAAGCCAGTCCTTTAAGAATGACTGTTCATTGGTAGTACTTGCGTAGGTGTTCTCCATTCTAATAGCGTGGAACGAGATCTCCATTTAAGCGTGCAAGTTTGTAGGTACCTGGATGAAGGACTTCTTCGATCTGGTACGGTCCTTCCCAGTTTGGTCCGAGTACTCCAACAGAGGGGTCGTGGGTATTCAAGAAAACTCGTCGTAGCACTAGATCTCTGACGTTGAATTTTCTTTCTTTCACTTTTGAATTAAAATACCGGGCGACCTTTTGCTGGTACGCAGCAACTCGGAGTTGGGCTTTTTCTCGTTTCTCTTCTAGTGAGTCTAGGGACTCCATCATTAGTTGGCTGTTCTGATCCTGGTCGTATGTAATTCGTCGATGCGAGGGCGGTTCTAACTCGACGAGCAACATGGCCTCATACCCGTATGTTAAGGAAAACGGAGTATGACCTGTCGCTGTTCGGTGAGAAATTCTATACGACTAGAGGACTTCAGGCAGCTGTTCTGGCCATGCTCCTTTTGCGTCTTCTAGCCTTTTCTTCAGGGTGGACTTAAGCGTTTTATTCACGGCTTCTACTTGCCCATTTGCTTGTGGATGCGCGACTGAAGAAAAACTTTTAATAATTCCGTGTCTTTCGCAAAAGTCTGTGAATAAGTCACTGTCAAACTGGGTTCCTTTGTCTGAGACAATCTTACGAGGCAAACCATATCGGCAAATAATGTTCTTGATGACAAAGTCAAGAACTTTCTTGGTCGTTATGGTAGCGAGTGGTTCAGCTTCGGCCCACTTGGTGAAGTAGTCGACTGCTACAATCGCGTACTTCACCCCACCTTTTCCTGTTGGCAGTGATCCGATCAAATCTATGCCCCATACTGCGAAAGGCCACAGACTCTGCATCTGCTTTAACTCGTTTAGAGTTGCGCGTGGAATTTTGGAAAATCTTTGACACTTATCGCACTTCCGCACGTACTCCGCAGAGTCTTCGTTCATAGTTGGCCAGAAATAGCCCTGCCTTAGAATCTTCTTTGCCAAACTTTGCCCCCCAGCATGATCTCCGCAAAAGCCTTCATGTACTTCCCTCATCAGTTCCTTAGCTTTCTCTGGTGTAATACATCTAAGCAGCGACATGGAATATCCCCTTCGGTACAAAACACCATCGACCAGTATATATCTCGCAGCCTGCCTTTGAAGAGTTCTGGCTTTGTTCCTATCTGCCAGCAGTGTACCGCTGGTCAAATACTCCAAGTATGGTGCCATCCATGTGTCTTCCATCCGGATTTCCATGCTAGTCACATCTGCTCGTATGCTCGGCTCGCTCAATCTTTCTACTGGCACAATATTCAAAGTGTCAGCATCTTTCACACTTGCGAGTTTGGCTAAGGAATCTGCGTTCGAATTCTAATCTCGAGGTATCTGCTGGAGGGTATACTTCTGGAATTGTGCCAATAGATCTCTAGTTTTGTTTAAGTAGGCCCCCATTTTGAGACCCCGTGCTTGATATTCCCCTAGAACTTGATTCACCACTAGCTGTGAATCACTGTAAATATCGAACACCTTTATATTCATGTCTTTTGCCAATCGTAATCCAGCGAGGAGGGCCTTGTATTCTGCTTCATTGTTCGATGCTACGAAGTCAAACCTAATGGCGCAGTGAAATCGATGCCCTTCTGGCGTTATCAAAATTACTCCTGCTCCCGCGTGAGATTCATTTGACGACCCATCCGTAAATAACTTCCACGAGGGAACTTCATCTTGAGGCTCAGGTGCATTAGGCCTTTCGCACCGCTCGTCGTCTGGGAGTTCGGTAAACTCTGCAATGAGATCGACCAAGACTTGTCCCTTTACTGCTGCTCGCGGTGAATATGTGATATCGAACTGCCCTAGTTCGACTGCCCATTTTAATAGGCGCCCAGCCGCTTCTGGTTTTTGGAGGACTTGCCGAAGGGGTTGGTCAGTTAAAACTGTGATAAGGTGGGCTTGGAAGTAAGGACATAGCTTCCTTGAGGTCAGGATTAAGCAATATGCTAACTTCTTGATGGGTGGATATCTTAGTTCTGCTCCGATTAGTCGCTTGCTTACATAGTAAACTGCTTTTTGTACGCCTTCTTCTTCTCGTATCAGTACCGCACTAGCAGCAACTTCAGTGATCGCCAGGTAAATGAACAAAGTTTCTCCTTCGATAGGCTTTGATAAAATAGGAAGCTGTGCCATATGGGCTTTTAAGGCCTGGAAAGCTTGCTCGCAGTCTCCCGTCCATTCAAACTTCTTGCTGCCTCTAAGTAGGTTAAAGAAAGGGACGCATTTATCTGTTGATTTGGAAATAAATCTACTTAGGGCCGCAATTCTTCCAGTCAAACATTGTACATCCTTGATCTTTTCTGGCAATTTCATATCGATCAGGGCTTTTATCTTGTCAGGGTTGGCCTTGATTCCTCTTGAATTAACAATGAAACCCAAAAAATTTCCTGACCCGACACCGAAGGAACATTTGAGAGGATTTAGTTTCATCTGGTACTTGTTTAATACATCGAAGCATTCTTGTAAATCCTTCACATGTCCTCCTGCTTTTTTCGACTTTACCAGCATGTCGTCCACGTACACCTCCATGTGTACTCCAATCAATTCTTTAAAGATGTGGTTAACCAGTCGTTGGTAAGTTGCACCTGCGTTTTTCAGTCCGAAGGGCATCACTTTGTAACAGTATAATCCCGTATCGGTCCGAAATCTGGTGTGATCCTCATCAGGGGGATGCATGCTGATCTGATTGTAGCCTGAGTATGCATCCATAAAGGAGAGGATCTCATACCCTGCAGTTGCATCGACCAGCTGGTCAATCCTTGGGAGTGGGAAGCAATCCTTTGGGCAGGCCTTATTGAGATCAGTGAAATCCACACAGGTTCGCCATTTTTCGTTTGACTTGGGAACCAGCACTGGATTAGAGACCCACAATGGATAAAATGCTACTCGGATGAATCCATTCTCCTTTAATCTTTCGACTTCCTCCTTTAAGGCTTTCGATTTATCCTTATCGAGCAGCCTTTTCTTTTGTTGCACAGGTGGAAAACTTTTGTCTATGCTCAAGACATGGCTGATAACTGCAGGATCTATCCCAACCATGTCTTTGTGCGACCAGGCGAAGACTTCCTGGTTCTGTCGCAAAAATTCCACCAGTGCATGCTTCGTAATTGCTTCCAAATTTTACCGACCTTTACTACTCTGGTCGGGTCTTTTTCGTCGAGTTGGACCTCTTCCAGGTCCTCAACGGGTCCAACAGTATCCCCAAAATCCCCAAAGCGAGGATCTAAATCTCTATCCTCACTTTGGGCAACACCCTATTTGGTGACTCCTTCACCGGATTGGGCTTGTGTATCAACTGCCATTTGCAACCTATCAGGGGGAGTGCCTTTTGACATTCCCTTCTTTGCCTTCGTGACCGAGGCGTTGTAGCACTCTCTGGCTTCCCTCTGGTTTCCTAACACGCGTCCTACCCCTGCGTCTGTCGGGAATTTCATGGCTAAGTGCCATATGGAGGTGACACCCGTAGATCAACCAGTATGGGCCTTCCAATGACCGCATTGTACGCCGAGGGACAATCGACCACTATGAAAGTAGCGAGTAATGTCCTGGTGGCAGGCGTTGTACCTGCTGTCACTGGAAGTCTAATTGACCCTGCGGGGGCGAGTCCCTCGCCAGAGAAGCCGTATATTGTTTGGTTGCAAGGCTCCAAGTCCTTGACGGACAACTTCATGCGTTCCAGAGAAGACTTGTACAGGATGTTCACTGAACTTCCTGTGTCGACTAGCACTCTTTTCACCATTATATTGGCCATTTGGATGTCCACGACCAGCGGATCGGAGTGTGGGAACCGGACATGCTGAGCATCGCCATCAGAGAAGGTTATCTCGCCCTCCTCTGATCGAGCCTTTTTCGGCGCGCGATCCTCCACAGCCATCATCTCGATGTCCTGGTCGTGGCGCAGAGTCCGAGCGTATTGTTCCCTGGCCTTTCCGCTGTTTCCCGCGAGGTGCGGGCCTCCGCAGATGGTTAATAAGGTGCCGGCTACGGGATCAAGCTGCAAAGGTGGCGAGCGTTGGCATGTGGGCGCTTGCTCATTGCCACCTGGAGCATCTCGTTGGGAATTTCCCGAGGCCCGTACATATCTCCTCAAGTGTCCTTGTCTGATAAGGAACTCGATCTCATCCTTCAACTGGTTGCATTCATTGGTGTCATGTCCGTAGTCGTTGTGATAACAACAGAACTTGGTAGTGTCTCTTCTCGAAATATCCTTTCGAATGGGGGCAGGCTTCTTGTAAGGCACACTGGAACTCGTGGCTTGATATACCTCTCCCCGAGACTCAATAAGGGCGGTATAGTTAGTGAACCGAGGTTCATAACGATTACCCTTAGTCCTCTTGTTGTCAGAGGTGGAAGGCTCGTTGTGTGGCTGTTTCCCACCATTCTTGCCGTTCCCATTGTCTTTGCCGTTGCCGTTGGGTTTCGACCCATTGGCGACTTTGGCGGGCTCGGCTGTCCCCTTATCTTTTCCTGGGGGTTTTCCCTCATTGGCAATGGCGTCTTCGAGCTTGATATAGCGATCAGCTCGATCTAGAAATTCCTGGGTCGTCCTAACCCCATGCTTTCTGAGGCTCTCCCAGAGAGGGGTACAGCGCTTAACTCCTGCTGTTATGGCCATCATCTTGCCTTCATCTCCCACCCGTTTTTGCTCCGGCGGCTGCTCGCATAAAACGCTGAACGTAGTCTTTCAGCGATTCCTCGTTTTGCTGGTGTATCTCGACCAATTGACTTGCCTCAGTAGGGTGCACACGACCCGCATAGAACTATCCGTAAAAATCCTTCACGAACATTTCCCAGGAAATTATACTTGCAGGAGGGAATTTAAAAAACCACTCATGTGCAGCGTCAGAAAGTGTTGCAGGGAAGATCCTGCACCGAGCGTCTTCGGACACTTTCTGAATGTCCATTTGTATCTCAAACTTGTTGACATGAGATATCGGGTCACCATACCTGTCAAAGTTCGGAAGCGTAGGCATTTTGAACTTGCTAGGAGTTTCCGCCATGGCTATCCTCTGGATGAAAGGAGTACCCTTTCTCCTCTCATGGTCGATATAAGATGTTTTTCCCCCGACCAGCTGCTGCACTGCCTGGTTGAGGGCATCTATCTGGGCCTGCACGGTGCTAGGAATCGCTGGGGCCTCTGCTGTTGCTGGGGGGACGTATTCATCGTGTCGCTCCCGGCGATCGTTGAGTACGTCTCGCAGATCTCCGTCTCTTCTTCTCTGCTCGCTAGCTCCAAGCCGATCAAAGACGTTGTTATGTCTGGGCTGCCCCCCAGCATCGCGTCCTTCAGGGTAGTCCTCCTTAAGTGGTGGGCTTCTGCCCCCTCCTCTTTGTTCGTTCCTCCGACCGGCATTACCTCTGCTTGAGTCGGCTTCGTTATAATCGTGATCATCCCTAAACCTCGAGTGGTCATGATGGGATCGACCGTTTCCCCGGTTGCCTTCCCGGGCTGGTACCTCCCGAGCGTTAGAGGGTGGCCTGCGCTGGTCGGTAGGTCCCCGTGCATTATCATGCCGTGGGGGGCCTCGGACCACAGAGCCTGACTCTGAGTTCCTTCTGTTACCAGAAGGACGATGTCCTCTGCTCGGAGGGTTTGGCGCATCACCCCTTTGGCGTCTAGGACTACGGGGCTGCTGCCCGGCCCTATTCTGCCTTGACTGCGGGGGATTGCCGCGACCAGCCTGCGAGACAGGTTGTGCTTCAAGATCCCTTGGTGAGATCTTCCTGAGGCACCGTCGACTGCTCGGGCCTTTGTGGGCTCGAGGGTTGGATAGGCGGGCTAGGATTGGGACCCCTCTAGGGTGGCCCATCCGCGGGTTAATCAGGCTGCGAGGCAGGTGCAGCCTGATTCCTAGCCAACTGTAGGGCTGCTTTGAGGGCTGCCATGGCCTACCTCTGACGGCGGCCCATCTCCGCCTATCTCTCACTCAGCTCCAGGCGCTGCCGCTCAATTATTTTGTTGCTGCCGCGCCATGATCTCGGCAGCACTTTCCTGGCTTGCCCTCAGATTGGCCAATTCCTCATGTAATGCCCCTAGGGTATTCTTCAGCGTCGCGTCGTCCATTTCTTCCTCATCAAATTCAAAATGTGGCTCATCCTTAGCCACATTTGGAGGAGGAGGAGGAGGCGGGTGAGATGGCGCAGCCCCGACCGCCTGTCCAGTTTTCCTTGTAGTTTTCGCCATTGATCTTTCAACCATAATGTATCAAGCTCTCAATGAAAGCACCAGAATGTTGACCCTGATTTTGTCCAACTAACACGGAGTCGAAATACGCTTGACGTGGAAAAATACGTTGAAATGAATGTGATGACGAAAACAATAAGAACACAGGAGTTTATAGTGGTTTGGCCCCAGGATCTGGTAATAACCTACGTCCACTTGAATTGTTATTGAAATGAGATTCAAAGGGGTGATCAAAGAACTAGGGTTCAATGAGTTTCACTGACCTTTGAATCAGAAAATACAAATATTCTAGTGGAATCTCTCTCTAATCTCAAAAGATCTTCTAGCCAAAAGAAAAAGAGGTCCTCTCCTCTGAGCTCTCCTCTTCTATTTATAAGCTCAGGGAAGATTTACATTAATTTGTTACAGATATTCTTTCCTAAATAATCGGATACTCAGGAAATCATGGGAGATAATTTCGAATTCCATCATAACTGCCTAAGATTTCCTCCGTGTATAGCGTTCGTACGACCAGGCTGGTCATAGGAAGAAGTTTATCGTGTGACAGTAGGTGTCTTCCTGGTCGATAGTCGGGCATGGGTTTTGCCAGATGTCAGCCACGTGTATTTAATGACTGCCATGTCATTCACCTCTGATTTTTGGGATAACACTATGTGTATTAGTATGCATGTAGGCCCTGAATAGGTTAGAAGGGCATAATCGTAATTTTGGCCTGCTGCGGGCATACCTGTATATATATGCGATAATTTTTGAGACCATATTATTATGTGGATATATCTGTGATCTGTGATTCGAGACGATCCTAGTGAGCAGATTAGCGAAAAAGTCACGGCGGGGATTTATACCCGGCTCGGGGCAAGCCTGGGGGTATAAATGGGAATTTAGAGAATATATTGGGGTATATTCTGTCATCGAGGAGTATAATTGGTGATTAATTAGGTATCGGTAAGTAAGCGAAAAATATTAGAGACACTCGAGGAATTAGCGGGAATTGGATAAAATGACCAAAATGCCCCTAAGTGGATTAAAAGACTTAGGATTAAAGGGGAGGGCATTATGGTCATTTAGCTTTTAAGAGATAGGTATTGCTGAGGCTTTATGTTTAGTGGAAGTTGTATAATAGGGTAGAAGTCTGAGAAAAGAAGGCAAAGAAAGAAAAAGAAAGGGAAGAAAGCAAGGCATTTCTCCAAGGGTCGGTTTATGCTTTCCTTCATCATTTTCTTGTGATTTCTTGGAGCAAAGCTCAGAGGGGAGTTAGGTTAGGCTGAGCAACAAGAATTCTGAGCTAGGCTTGAAGGATTGGCAAGGGCTTAGCAAGAACACACTATCACTTAAGGTAAGACTTTGGAGTTTTCAGTTTCTGGTTTGGATTGTTTGAACTATGGTGTCTAAGCTGAATTGATGGGAACTGTAGGGGAATTCAAGCCAAGGATTGAGGAAGAGCAAGCTAAGGAGGTCTAGAGGCTAACTTAAAGTCGAATTTCCATCAAAGGTATAAAATTCTAAGCTTTAAACTTTGAAGTTTTGATTGTTTTTGCTGAGTTTCTGAAGTCTAGGAGCAACTATGGTGAATTTTGGGATTAGGGGTGCATGTGGTTAGGTTTTGTATGATTGTGATGCTTGGGATGAGTGGAATAAGTTAATAAGCTTGCTTTTGAGTTTGGTTGAGGATTGGAAGAGTTTTGGTAAGGGTTGGCTTGAGGAAATCGCAGGAAGGGAAAATGCAGTTTTGGCTCTCTATGACTAGCGCTACAGCGCTAGCCTTTGGGCGATGTAGCGCTAGGCCAAGCATTCTGAGGGTGTTTAGGTTCTGCTTGTAGCGCTGTAGCGCCCTCCTTAGAGCGCTGTAGCGCAACCCTGTTTCCAGAAAGGGGTTTTTGAGTTATTTTCAAGGGTTTTTGCCCGGGGGTTCGGGGTTTGATTCCACCACCCCGTTTGGTGGAATTGGAGCTTCCCGAGGGCTCGAGATTTGTCCCGAGACTAGGGTTCGGACTTGAGGTTTGGTGATAATTTTGATCTATGGTTGTGACTAGGTGTGCGCTGGGGCTCAAGGGGGATCGTGCGCAAGGATCACAGTGAACAAGGCTAGCAAATCCAAAGGTAAGAAAACTGCACCCGGTTATATGTTTGTGATGGGACTAAGAGCTCCTGATGTCTGTATAATGTCAATGACGGTATTATGCCACGGGACATGTGATAGCGGCCTAAGGGTGCCGTACACAATATTTGCGCACAGGGCGCGGCTTGGCCACTGGTAGCTGATGACAGCTTAATATTCACTGAGCTCGGTTTAAGCGGGCCGGAGTCAGTGGGATAACAGAGGGTGCGGCCTGAGGGCGCTAACCCTAGTTGTCATTGTAATTGATGTATGATATGAGTTGACATGTTTAGTATGCTGAATACTTGATTATCATGAATGCTTATATGATTGAGAACATGCCTATGTGATATGAGATATTGGATTGTCTGTTGATTGCTTATGCTCTGTTATTGTGTTTTCTTGCTGGGCTTTGGCTCACGGGTGCTGCGTGGTGCAGGTAAAGACAAAGGCAAGTTAGATCAGTCCTGAGATGGAGAGCTGCGGGGCTGAATGTACATAGTCAGCTGTTCGATCGCCATAGCCGAGGAGTGGATCAGGACAGGGATTTCTTAACTGTCTATTTTTCCTTAGTACGGCTAATACTGTATTTAAATCTCGAATCTTTTGTAAATGATTTCAATCCTATTATTTTTGGGATCCCGTGTAAACAGAAAATGTTCATTTATAGGAAATGCGACTTTTAAGACCAAAATCTTTTAACCATAGTCTCATTATAGTTTTAGTAACACGCTTTTAAATTAAATGACTTGTTTAGCAAGTCTAGCACTTTTATAAACACACAGTGTAACGGTCTTGTCTATCCAGGGCGTTACAGATAGCTTTTGAGATAACTTTTCACGGGGATCTGACAACTTGTAGAATAATAATAAGGGGTATTTGTGGCATAAATACCACATGTTTTCAGTTTTATAGACTTATATACTGCATCTTTTTTTTCGACGGATTAAATACCAAACGTTATGATTTGGAAAATTCCGTCACTACCTCTCCGTTAAGTAGGAAAAAAAAAGACACATGTCACAGATCTGAATAAATCCCGTTTTTTTTTTTTGTCAAAAACTAATAAAACAAAATTAAAACATAAAACATAAAACAAAAATAAAAATAAAAATAAAAAACTAAAACCCAATCCTTCAAAAATAGATTCCCCAAAAATCAAACACTTAAATTCTCTCTCTCTCTCTATCTCGGGTCAACACCAGTGGACACAAACCATTTTCGACGGTGTAGCTTGAAATTTGAATCAATGATTGTATGTATATTGACAATGAAAATGCAATTTGTAGCTAGTATTTTGCATCAATGAAATTTTATTTATTTTGAATCCAAAATGTTTTTGCAAGTTGTCTTTTTAATTGTTGTTGCAACTAGTATTTTGCATGGTTTGGCACCAGTAAATAAGCCATAAACCAGTAAATAGATGATGCATCATTAATTAAGTCAATTTGAGTGCCATTATCATGTCCCTGTTTAGTAATTCAAAATCCATAAACCTGACATAAACTAGTAAAATGATCCTGCACTAGTACAAAATTCTTATAGTTTTAAGCCATAACCAGTAAAATTTTGAAATAGACCAACAATATAGCATTAATTTTGGCCTGCAACACATTCAATATAAGATATCCAATACAGTTAGCCATAAAACAGTAAAGTATAGGGAGTTGCTCATTTATCCATCCACCCTAAATATTTAAACAAAAGAAGGTGCTCTACACATGTACAAACAAAGATATGTTCTACACAAAATGACTTGTTCTCTAATAGTGTTACAATTGCCTTCTCTCTTGCAGGAATGATAGCTAAGTTAAAGCTTTCACAAAGATTGTTGAGACACATATCACACTTCACAGCTTCTCTAAAATGTGATTTGCTCCATTCTTTAGGGTCCTTTTCAGCAACCATTTGTAAGCATTCTCATCTACTTCTTTCAGAGCATTCATTCTTTGAGTAAACTCCACAGGCGTAGTTGCCCGTGCACAACCCCATAACATTTGTTTTAATATCAAACCAGGATGTTCTTTTTTGAAGTTGGAGTGCAAATGCCTCACACAAAACCTTATTTCACTTCCAATATTAATGTCAGCCAAAGATTTTTCCAAACCCTTCTGTTGGTCACTCATCATTGTGAAATTACTTGGGTTTTCAATGCCAAGATCCTCAACTATTAAATTCAGAAACCAAGTCCAAGTTCCAGTGTTCTCCTTCTTTGCAATTGCATATACCATTGGAAATTGTGAATTGTTTGGGTCTATACCTACAGCAGCCAATAAAATACCCCTGCAATAGCCTTTCAAGAAACATGCATCCAGTCCTAGCAAATGCCTACAACCCTTATTGAACCCATCCTTACAAGCCTTCAGGAAAATATAAACCCTCTCAAATACTCTTTGGCCATCAACAAGGTTAGTTTTAACTAAAGATGTGCTACCTGGGTTTGTCTCCATTAGCTGCCTGTAGTAGTCATCAAGGATTCAATATTGATCCTTCACCGAACCCTCCAACATATTTCTTACATAAGCCTTAGCCCTGTAGAAAATGGTTTGTGACACATTGTTGAATTTTGTTTTCTGGGTCATTCCCATGAATCCATTGTAGTTTATGTTTGGATTAAGTCTGAACTGCTCCAAGAAATGCTTGGCTAACCATGTGCTTGTCACAAGTTTGTTGTTGAACACTATCCCACAATGGTGTTCTGACTCGTACTTGTTTATCCTAACAGTCTTCTTATCATTACCCTGAACTCTTCCATAAATAAACCAATCACAACCTTCACTCTTGCATTTGGCTTTTATTCTCGATCTGTCATTGAAAACAAACTTGTATGTTCTATTACTGTAATAAATTGATCTTTCAAAGCCTCCCTTAGATGCTCTATAGTAGGAAATTCCATCATAAGCTTGAACTCAAATTTCTCAAACTTGTTAGCAGGGTTGTAATCACTCTTACTCTCTCTAACAGTGTGCTCATCATCACTACACAGGCTGTTGAGACCATCCTCAGATATTACTCCTTCAGAATCAACATAATCTTGCTCATTACAATGGTCTGTCACTGAAGACCACCACTTTCTTGGATCAGTTGTGTTCTCTAAATCCTTTTTATGTTCACCATCATCAACATAATCTTCCTCTTCCAACAGAAAATCATCATCTTTCTCAACCGTCCTCTTTCCCTTTCTCATCTTCTTGTTACACTTCCTTAGGGGCTGCTTGCCTTTTCTTTTAGTCTCAGCCGTAGTGTTATCTTCTAATTCAGGTGCTATTTGGTCTTCTTGATATGGTACTCGGGCTTGGGCTTGGGCTTGGGCTTGGGGTGGGAAGTGTTATTCTGTTTCATGAGTTCGAGGTGGTACTTGGGCTTGGGGTGGGAAGGGTAACTCTGTTTCATGGGCTTTGAAGTTGGGTTCATGGGCTTGGGGTGGTACTTGGGCTTGGGGGTGGCAAGGGTAACTCTTCTTCTTCTTCACTATCCAAAACAACCAAATCAGGAGCATCATCGACCTCTTCAACATCATCCACATCCACATCCTCTTCACTACCATCAATGACAAATCCCTCAGGAAAACCCTCTGCATTTACTACAACATCCACATCCACTTCAATATCATTTGGTAACTCTTCAATTCTACATTTTGGTAGAGTGACAGTTTCACAGTAACTGACAGCTGGAGCCACAAAATCCTTGTCAGGCAAGACCAAGAAGATATCAACCACCTTATACCTCCTTGTTTTCAGATCAAAGATCATTACCCTAATATCTTCATCTGAAACTAATGTGGCACCTTTGTGTACAAAGTTCCCATATGGTCGGGAAATGCGCCCCTAAAAGTCTTTTTTGTTGGCGTTTTTCGCAAAATGCGCCGCTAAAAGTCTATTAATGTAATTTGTTTGATTAGTGTAATTGTTAATCTTAGGTCACATCAGTCATAATCAAACCATTAATTAGGTTTGAAATACCCTAGGGTGACTCGACTATGATTCACACTGATAGCAGAACTTTGACCACTAACAATCAACAAGAACAGTCTTGGTTAGTGAAATTGTTAATCTTGGAACATATCGCGGGAATTCAGACTGTTGCTTAGGTCTTAAATACCCCATAATTAGCAAAGATTGCAAGAAACTACTACCCTAGGGTTAGATCATCTATGATTCATACTGATAGCAGAACTTTGACCACTAACATTCAACAAGAACACTAGTCTTGGTTAGTGAAAATGTTTATCTAGGCAACTAGACTATTGATTAGGTTTGAAATTATAATTTTTGCTTTGCTTTCAAAACTAATGCTCGGGGGTGAGAACGACTATGATTCACATCGATAGAAGAACTTTGACCATCAACGGCCAACTTGAACGGTCTTTATAGGAAAATTGTGTATCTTGGAACATCCCGAGCGTAATCAAACTGTTGATTAGATCTGAAATATACCATAATTAGCCAAGGTTTTCATAAATTACTACCTCGGGATAAGATCGGCGATGATTGACATCGAGTTTATAAATTTTTCAGGCACTTTTGTCGGGGCATTTCGCGAAATACGCAGCTAAAAGTGTATTAATGTAATTTGTTTGAATAGCGTAATTGTTAATCTTGAGTCACATTAGCCATACACAAACTATTAATTAGGTCTGAAATACTCCATATTAGCCAAGATTGCAAGAAACTACTACCCCGGGTAAGATCGACTATGATTTACATCGATAGTAGAACTTTGACAACTAATAGTCAACAAGAACAGTCTTGGTTAGTAAAATTGTTAATCTTGGAACATCTCGCAGGCAATTAAATTGTTGATTAGGTCTAAAATACCCTATAATTAGCCAAACTTGCAAGAAACTACTACCCCGGGGTGAGATTGACTATGATTCACACTGATAGCAACACTTTGACCACTAACATTCAACAAGAACATTCTTGGTTAGTGAAAATGTTTATTTAGGAACCACTCAAGGGCAACTAGATTGTTGATTAGGTTTGAAATTGTTGTGTAAAATCGATACGCAAGTGCACGTAATTGTAACAAGTAATAAAGAGTAAGTGAGATCGTTCCCACGAGGACTGTATATTAAGTACCAAAACTTAATTCATATTTCTATTTGGCTAACAATAATTGAGTCACAATATTTAACTAAAAATATAAAATAAAAATATGAAATTAACTTCAAGAACTGAAAATAAACAACGTTAAGAAAATTTAATAGATTAAAAACTAGGATAATCAATTTCATCAACCATCCTCTTTAATTCTTATTAACACAAATCTTACTATTCAATTTTTCTATTGTGATAGCAGGTCAACAATAATAACTTATATTCGTACTAGGATATATAAGTCTCAATCTTATGCAAATTTTCTACATCTCTGTGATAAATAAACATAAGATAGGCATTAAGATTAACAACCCTAAAACTACACAGACCACACATGTACTCTCGTCCTAATATGAAATCTATGTTTATTCAATTACAGCATATTCAATTCTCACTTCTCAGATTTTGAATCAAAATCATATATTTCATGTCAATGGTGATCAGTCATTCACAAGAATTAGATTCAAATTGAATAAATCACAAGATAAAATTGAAATCATAAAACTTGCATTAATTTAAAATAAAGATTCAGGAGGATCCATTAACACCCTAGAAAACGAGTTTAGTTCATGACAAGATTCAAAATAACCATAGAAGAAATAAAAAGCATCCAAAAATACAGAAAATTCCAAGTAGAAAAGATGAAAACTGTGATGAATTCTTTGATTCCACTTGAAATCCTCCACAATGTGCCTTCAGCCGTCTCCTAGGGTTAATCTCCTATTTTTAAAACGTCATTAATAAAGCTTTTATAATTCCTAATCAATTCTGTGCGAAAGGACGGAATTTCCCTTGAAAAATACCCTAAATTTGGCTTCCGTACGGACTGTCGCCGCAGCTCCATGTGATAGAGCCACAACTCTAATGCATTTTGCAATCCAAATTTCGTCTCTTGATTTTGTAGCGTTGCAGCGCTGTCTAATAGAGCCGCATCTCTAATTCTGATTTTAATAGAGCCTCAGCTCTGTCTGATAGAGCTACACTCTAATTCTGGCTGATTCTTTTTTTTCTTCTCTGAAACTCTTAGGGCTGCGGCTCTACACCATAGAGTTGCGGCTCTAATTCCAACTTTTCACCAAATCATCAACTTGACCCCCGGTTTCGCCTAGTTTCCATTCCTTAGCCCTTTTAACACATCGTTTCTTTAAGAATTAAGCGTTTTTCCTTCAATTTCAAGCTATTTCCTTCATAACTACACTTAATCCTGAAAACACAATAAACACCGGCATAATATCGCACAAAACCAAATAAAAGACTAAAATTGCATCTTAAAACACGCCATAAAAACATACCAAAACTAGTCCTAACAGAAATACCCATAATTTGTGCTTTGGTTTCAAGAAACTAATGCCTAGGGTGAGATCGACTATGATTCACATCGATAGCAGATTTTTGACCATCAACAACCAACTTGAACGTTCTTTATTAGTAAAATTGTGTATCTTGGAACATCATGGGCGTAATCAAACCGTTGATTAGATCTGTAAAATCCCATAATTAGCCAAGGTTTTCAGAAACTACTACCTCGGGATAAGATCGACGATGATTGACATCGTGTTTATAAACTTTTGAGGCACTTTTGCCGGTGCACTTCACGAAATGCGCCACTACAAGTCACTTTTGCCAGTGCTTTTTGCGAAATGCGTTGCTAAAAGTCTAAACACATATCTGATCGCCAAAAAGTGAGATCTTTTGCTGGTGCATTATGAAAAAGCGCCGACAAAAGTAACTTTTACTGGGGACTTACCCAAAATTGCCAGCAAAAGTTGATTTTTCCTAGCGTAAAACAACGTCGGCAATTATTCATACTTTTTCCGCTTCTTTTCCGAAACACGACAACCAAAATCATCTTTCTTGGAGTGAGGTGAAGGGGTTAAGGAAGTGGTCATCCTTCTATTCTTGAGAAAGAAGACTAAGTCTCTTGGGTGAGGTGAAGATTGCTACAATCTTCTTCTAGTGGGGCTTTGATCCACGTGCAATCAAAATGGACTTATATTGTTAGATTGTGGAAATGATCAAGGTCCACCTTTAGACCTTAGTAGATGGGTTGTGACCCAAGTTATGAATGGGATTGGCTTGCTTACTGGCTGTCATTTTGAGGGTTGAGTATAATGTTCTGGACCACAAGATGTTCTATAATTGAGTCTTATTTGTTAAATATGAGACGATTTTTGGCCACTACAATAAATTATTAACTGCATACAAATTTAAATATTTAATAACAATTTTTACTAATAAATTATTGTAAAAAATATGTATTTCAACCTAAACTTTTAGAGTAACAAAGTAAATATTATTTTGTAAAATTCAAATAATTATTACTACTGGGAAAGCAAGTTTCTTAACGTGGGATTGAAAAAATTTAGTACGAATTACAATTTGAAGTATATCTTTATTTATAATTAGCTCAAAATAAGACTAAATTTTTTATATACTGTATGAAAGTTATTTCAATATATGGTTACTCTTGATAGAGAGGTTTTAGGTTATTCTCGTACTTGAACTTGAGCATCTCTGTAATTTTTTTAAGCGTTTTAAAATGATGATATTAATGACAAATTATTTCCAAGATTCAAAATATATAACATCATACGTCATTCTCATAGTCTGCAAAAGTATTACCACATTTTATTGACCGTTCTCTTGTCATGAGATTTTACCTCAAAATCTCCCCCTACCTCGGCAAAAATGGAATAGGGCCATAATTGAAAAATATCATTTTTACGTGTCAAAAAAAAGAAGAAAAATATCATTTTTACGTGACAAAAAAAAAGAAGAAAAATATCATTTTTACGAGTAAAAAAAAAGAAGAAAAATATCATTTTTAACGTATTTAAGCCCTATCGACAACTAAGACCAGCTAGTAAATTACAACAATGTTCAACGTCAAAGTCACCATTTTATTTAAATTTCTATTTTACAATGCATTGTACTTTTAAAATATTTCTTTACCCCAAAATAAATTGATACATCAAATATTTGGTAAAATTTGATATCTTCATTAGTTCATTACAACAATAAAAATATTAAGTGGAATTATATGGTAGGACTACGACATGCTTAAAAATGCTCCCCCACAGTCATTGTTTCTTGCCATCATTCTTCATCTTGCGTGAAACTCGTAAATTTTATCCAAAACTTCTGGATTCCATGTCAAGAAATGACAAAATAGCATCCTTAGTATATAATATTATTAGGAGATTCTTACGTGCTGGCGACAAAAATTAAGGCCAGCACCTATTGTCGTTTTTAAAATTCAGACGTGGCTTAGTATTTAGCTGCCATCTATTAGTCTAGGGAATTGTTTAAAAAATATCTTCAAAACATAGTTCCCGTATGGTTAAGTATATTACATATAATTAAAAAGTGAATGGTTTTCATGTGGAGACAAAGATCATTTTTTGGATAATTATTCATGATCTTTAGCAAATAGAAACCCAAAAGTCTCAAAGAAAAATAAAATACAATAAATCAAAATGAAGCTCATATGGGAAGTCTCCTCACTGTTCATTAATTGTCTCTAGACTTTGATGTTATCCCACGCCAATATTGCTCAACTCACAATCTAATGAGATCGATAGCAGGAACCCAACCCACTGTCGAAGTCCAAGCCCATTAACCCAGGTCCACCAACTCCTCGCACACCCATGAACCCAACATCGTCTTGACCGTAAATTGGGCTCAAAAACTTATTTAAAATCCTGCGCGCTATGTAAATAAAATTAAGGCAAACCCAGTCGAGGACTCTTCAACATCGTTCTTGGTTCTTCTATGTCGCCGGTTATGAATTTCACGGTGAATCCCAATACTCAATGTTTTTTCCTGTGGCTAACATCCCACAGTCCTATATGTTAAAAATGTCAATATTAGAGTCTCCATGCAGCTCTCTTGAGCTATAGGTACCCACAATTATGTCAACAACAAATAGAAAAATTTCAAGGTGATAAACCAATGAAGAGGAATCGGGTGTCCTGGGTTCATTTTAAACATGGTTTGCATTTTCAAAACATATTGTGCAATTATACTCTTATTCTGGAGGCGGTTATATTGTGCAATTATATTTAGATATAAGAAATATATATCTATATATATATCTATATATATATATTTATATATAAGAGAGACAAATAAAGAGAGAGTTTGATTGAGTTGAGAGAAATAACTATGGCATTGTTACAATGGAAAATCTGTGTAGATTGGACTCAGAGACACCATCGTCGGAGAAGAGAAAGAATGGCTATTTTGTCTCCAAAAATAAAAACAGGTGGCAACCTAATGAAAAGCCATGCAGCGCCAGGAATTCTCCTATAATATTTGATATTTGTATAAATTTAAATATGAATGTTGTGCAAGAGTTTAAAATTTCATGTTTAAAAATTTCAAATATTAAAAACGAGTATTTGAAGCCAACTCTAATGTGTAAATAAGATAATAATTGTTCGAATTGAGCTCAATGGGAACGGACGTTTTTTATTATTTTTTTCAGCTTAAAAAGAAGTGAAGAAAAAAAATTATATTTGAATTGAAACCATATTAATGGTATTCTAGGGCAGCAGTAATTGGGCCTATCTTATTGAAACCTTGAAAAAGAAATATGGGCCTTTGATGGCTGTTAGCCCACGGAGAATGTTGCTTTCCATAGATTTCTGGAATACACACCTAGTATAGCCCTATAAAGTTCCCAAAAAAGGGATAATCTGTTAAGTAAAGGAAGTGGCTATTGAACTAGGGCACCAAGCCAGCAACTGAATATGTCTATAAATACCCCTAGTTGCAATTGCATATCGGAGCAGTTTCTCTCCAAAGTATCTTCATCTGGTTCGCCTTTTTCTTTATATTATTTTCCTATCAGCTCTAGTTATTAGGGTTGGGTTAGGTTGGGTTATCATTTTGTTGTAACATTGATTTTTGTTTCATGATTATTTTCTAATTTTTATCGAAAGGATTTAGCCAAAACGCCTCTGTTTTATAAATTTAAGCGGAGACTCTTTATGTGTCTTTGTTTGGAAGAACATGGAGGTATAGCAAATAGGCCGAGATATCGTTTCAGTCGTCATTTATTGGATTGACGATTTGATTGTTGCTCGTCCATATTTATACATAATTTCTTATTCTTTCCTTATAACTAATTTTGTTACTGTGTTTTTTTGCTATTGAATCTTGTTTTTAGAGATATTTTGATGTGTTTTAACAAGTTGGGGATTTTTTTTTCCATTAATATCATACTATTTACGATTTGAGGTGATTTGATTGTTGATCGTCTTAACAAGAAATTTGAAAGGACAAAGTTAAAAAAATTCCACGTATAAAGAAGTGCCAAAATAACTCTACTGATGAACAAGCAAACACAACATACTCATAGCACACCCCATATTTTGTAAGATAAGTTCTCTTTCTATCAACTATTTTTCTACTTCTGTTTTTCTCCTTGAACACGAAAATGCGTATGTCAACTGGTTTAGGCTAGAGATATCAAACATTTCTATGAACCTCTGATCTGAAAGTCTCGCTTTTGCTGCAGCAAATCTCTGGTACTCGTCGAAAATGGATGAAAGACACCATTTTTGCAATCTTCTTAAGCAGCCCACGAGGCAGCCCGTTCGGTGCTGCAATTTGCAATTATATTAATGAACAATTGAAGTAAGGAAAGAAAGAGTGAAACCTAATATAGGTGAAAGGGGTTTACCTTCCCCCGTTTGCAATGAATTAGAACCGGGTGATTCCTCATATCTAGTAATGAAAGACAATAGTGGTTAAACGAACTAGAAAAAATCGGCAAGCAAGAATGCTAATACTATGATGATATGGTTAAAAGTGTTAATTATACCAAGAACTACTTTCAAAGCTTCTCGAATTGTTTCCTCCGGAATGTTTACAAAAGGCTCCTGTGGGCAGTATATTATATATTATCAATGTCTAAAACAGAACTATTTCTACATGCACATCTATATCCCCTGGTAAAAACGAATATCTACACATTCATTGATTTTGCAGGATTTTATATCGGTAAAAAATCCATCTTTTTTATAGATTTGAAGTCAAATAATCTAACACGCATATAGACCAAATGAACTTGGCTTAATTATTTCCGAAACTGTTTTGAGAATCGAGTAAAAGCAGTAGCAAAACCTGGCAGCCTTCGATTGCGAACTGGCAAAGCTTAATCCCATTTGCCTTGACAAACTCATTGTTGGCTTCCGGATAGGGTTCCGGGCACAAGTATCTAACACCCAAATCAAGGAGAGAAATAGAGGGAGAACGTTTCGGTGGGATCAGAAAGAAAAGTTATGGAACAATTTTCATAGCCGAAGAGCAGAGCAAGTTCCACTTACACAATTGATCGAATCCCTAGGGATTGCAAAAGGCTGAAATTGGCAGAGCCAGGAAATCCAGACCTGAAGACACCACAATCGACCATGGAGAAATTCAGAGGTGGCACAAACAGCTCCTCCTCTTCTTTGTGATTGTCATCTCCGCTCGCCCGAGCCTTACCGGACGATGTCGAGAGATTGGTCTTCGCGTGAATTTCTCCGTCCAGATTTTCGATCTTCATGGCTATTTTCGCGCCAAATTTTCGGAAAAGATAAGGAACAGGTTGGAAAAGGGAAAATTGGATTTTTGCGTGTTATTTGGTTTTGCTGGTGTCAGACAGATGGGATTCTGAGGATCAATCAATCTATAGTAAATATCTATACCCTACTCACTCGTCTATTCACACTGACATCCAAGATGAAATGTTGAGAAGATCTTTGGTTGGATGATTACGCAGAGTATGACTCTCATCCTTTAGCTTTTTTATTTAGAAATTATTTTATTTTTATTTTTATGCTTTAAAATTGATTGCTTACCTGCCTTTGCTTAGAAACTTAAAGTTAGATATGGACATTTAATAGACTCCATTTTCTCGGGGTCCAAATTAAAAATAAATAAATAAATAAATTATATAAATCCAAATGTGAACAACTGTTTGGAGGTGTATACCAGTCCATGTTGGAATCACGAGCAGAGGTGTTGGTTGGTCCTCTGTTTAGTTTTTTTAGTGTAATTACTTTTAAAAATCCCTTATTGAGTGAGGATAATACGAGTCGTGGATAGTTTTGACGAAAAGAAAAAGAAGATAATTCTAACCAATTATAATTTGAAATAAAAATACTTACACATGCCATTGAATTATAATCGTCACAACACAACACAATCACACAAAAATAAAACCCCGTTCTTCTTCTCTTTCTTACACATGCCATTGAATCGGTAATCGTCATAAAATTTCACTTTATAATAGTTTTGTTCTGTTCAGTCAGGAAGCAAGCACTAGAACTTTAATTGCTCCTCCACTATTTGCAGTTAACATTGTAGGGCTATCGCTCTTCCAACAGACGGCACTAATAAAATATGACCCTGCATCATCTTCATTGTCATTTGATTCTGAAGAACTGAATTTGTGGCAAGCCATGGGTTTAGATATTGCCTGCAACCGACAATTAGTAGTCAAATTATATAATTAATAATGTTGGATCAGAAATACCAAGACTAAGCAATTTGTATAATTATAGTCACCTTGTGATAAACGAAGATTTCATTTGTCTCACTGCCACAAGCAATGTATTCTCTGTTCACTGTTAGACCAACGAAATTTTTTTCGTTCGTGTGGCCTCTATAAGTGCAAAGCTGTAAAAGTAAAAGTGAAATAACTGAAAACGTGACAAGAAAAAAGAAAAGAAGCAAAAGTGGTGAATTTGAAAAAAGAAAAATGCCAAGAAGATGGTATGGTAACTCACTGGCAAATTGTTCTTCACATCCCACAAGCGCAATGTGCTGTCAGTTGATGCTGAAGCAAGTTCATTGTTTGACAAGAATTTCACATATGAAACAGCTTTGGTATGTCCGCTAAAGACATGCAATGGCTGGCTTATATTTCTCAAGTCGTAGTAGTGTGTTTGATGATCCGCAGAACCCACCTGCAAAATTGTGAGAAAGTAAACTGCAAATAAGCAATTAAAATGTTCCAAGTTGATCCAACACCAACAGCTTTCATTTGAATCAGTTTTCCAAGTTCGAACACTTGGTGGAAAGAAATATTAAAGTATCAAACGGCAGATTCTGAGAACATGACCAACAGCAGCACCGAAATCTCTTAGTTGAAATATCAGTGCAACGATAGGGAATGAATGAAGTATCAACACTGCCAAAATATATATACATTTATTGAGAAAACTTAAATTGGTCATTAAGAAATAAACAGAGACGTACAGCTACGTGGAAGCTGGATCCAGGATTATACTTGACAGAACAAATGTTTGCTTTCATGTCAATGTTAAGAACACTTGATTCTTGATTCGTGCACCAAATTTTCACCTGTTCAACATATCAAATGCATGTTAAGAACATTTTGATTTCTTAATTTGGTACATTTTTTCTCAAATTTTGGCAGATTATATTGTTTTGGGTCCCTACACTTTTCTTTCCCAGCCCTTTCTTTTAGTATCTCTCTCTTTTTTTTTTCTCTTACCAAACACACTTAAAGGTATCTTTACTATTCTTTCCTGTTCTGTTCTACTCTACCAAACATAGCCTAAAGGATGTAAAAAGAACATGCCACCAAAAAAGTTTCCCTAAATTAAGGGCTTATTTTGGCTAATGGGGATAGGGTAACACTAAATTTCTCGAAATTAAAGAAGAAAAAAAGAACTGTTCATTCTTATAGATCTCATACCTTAAGCAATGATGAAAAACTAGATAACATCAGCAAAAAAAATATAAGCCAATGTAAGATTTTACCCGTTCATCTAATAATAAGTTTTTTCAAATAATTACGTCAACTGACAATTTCTCATTTATGGAAAGATACTTGCAACATATGCTTGCAATTAGTAAGATATCATCCAACATATGCTTGGTATGTTTATAATTACATGCTAAGATACTCAACCTCTATCCTAGTATGAATATTGTTTAGACAATATAATACAACTAATACTTTTGACTCCCTAAAATTCATTTGGTATTGATGTTTTGCTAGATCTTTTTATAAAAATGGGCTACTGATATTTCCATCGTTGCCAATAACTCTTTAATTTTTCGGTGGCCTTCTCTCTTCAACTAGCTCATAATTCAGACACAATTCACTAATTAAAAGGCATGGGGAATACATAAACACCTACTCTAGTTCTAGGTACCTTACAGTCGTCGCTGCCGGATACAAGCATTGAGGGTTCAGAAAGTGAAAAATCGACACTCCAAGCTCGCTTTTCATGCTCCTCATACTCCATCACACTCTGCAAGGAGAAAGACTACAGTTAAAGGAAAGGACTGAGAATATTTGATTGGTCGCAGCGAATTGTGACAGCATAAGTGAGTGCAAAAATAAGTGAACATGGATACATGGGAAGAAATGGGAAGAGAGTAACACCTGGCGAGTAGCTACATCCCAAACAGTTACTATTCCTTCATAGTCACTGCTTGCAATTTGGCTTTTTGTGTGCTTATTCCAGCTCAAGCAACTAAGTTTACATCGCGTGGGCATATCAACAATAGGATAATGGATATCATTTGGTTCATTGACCACCTGAAAAATATCAATGGAAGTTTTTAACGAGTCAAAAAGCTAAAACAAACAAGACGCAATCATTACAACTTAACCTAAGAAGTGATGGAACAAATAGTAAATGATAATCAATTTCATAAATTTCCTCCACATTACGATATTAATGACCAAAACACTCATGAATTTTAGAAGTAGCATTTGTCCTCGGGTATTAGGTCTTTGTTACAAAAGTAGCCATATCAATACCTAAATAAATATGATATGTGTTTATGTTTTACTTTTTATGATAAAGAGATTTCAATTCTTATCGAATGAATATGGACTTTAAGTGTCATTTGGTATGGGTAATCTTAACATAAGAATATTCCTTAGAACTTACTACATGATTCATAAGCACAATCAAACACAGATTCACTTTCACATATTGCAGGACAATCGCATTTTCCTCTTTAACCATATATGCATAATAACGTTTGCCACTTACCGAGGAAAATTCGAAAACTTTGATGCGCCGTGAAACTCCAGCTGTGGCAAACAATTCATCATCTTGATTAAATTCTATACTGCAACAAACACGATGTTGATAATTGTCAATATTCATTCTTTGATTAAAGAAAAATTACCCAATGTCATAATACACTTTTTCATTTATGGTCAGTCATCCTTTGTAAGAAATATAATAAACCAAATAATTAAAGAATACCATAAAGATCGCCTACTTTTATTGAGAAATTGATACATGTCTGTGAACAGAAGATAAGTTATAAAGGTTAGTACGTGATAGCTGTAGAACACAGACTGTAGTGGTAATATCAATTTTCTAAAGACTCAAATAAGCGATGCACCGTGTACAAAATTTCTGGAATAGAAGTTTAACTACTTGAGACATTGAGCAATGCATGTTAACTAATCTGAAGAATGATGAAAGAAAGAGAGTTTCAAATCACCTGGACACGATATTAGCAGCGTGAAAAAGATCACCATGCCTCAATTCCGCAATAACTCTCAGTCGACTAATGCATGCAACCGAAAGGTATAAGTTACAGTCGTTGATTATATTTTGACTAAGAATACAAAAATAAGAAGGTGATGAATGAGGCCTATCTTATGGAAGCCTATACCTGTATCGCGTAAAGGTAGACAGCACAGATTGAAAATCTTCAAGACCTGCACTATAACCTTCTTTTCTCATCAAATTTGGGTTCCTTTCTTCCACTTTAGGCGGGTGTTCAATCGAATTTCGTCGCTTTTGCAAGTAACACTCTTGTAAGCTATCGAACTGTAGCAACATACACCATTTTAAAATACAAATAAAAGAACCAACTTAGTAAACGTGAAAGTTAATTCACATGCCTACTCATACCAAATGCAGGTTAATCCACGCAAACGAGCAGGTAACCATGCTGCTAAAATATATGACTATAGTTATGAAATTGCATGGCTAAGTTAGAAGAAATGAAACAACTCAAGACAGCAAACCTGTGAATAGATATCCCTTTTTCTCGCTAGAACCAGTCCTGACGCAGTAACAGACTGCAACCCAGCTTCGTTAGAAGCATCCTTCCTGTGGAGTCCATGGCAGTTCGCTTCAGCATTTACGTCAGGTTTTTTGCTCTGTGACTGGCCAGAACTAATTAGAGCTTGAGCAGCATTAGCACTATAGTTGATGCCATTGCCATGCTTGTCAATTAAGGACGGCGATGCTTTTTCTGAAATAGTTTCGTCCATGAGCATTCTCATTCTTCCAGAGAATCTCTCCTTTTCCCTATATAGATCAATTCTACGCCTCTCTACAGCATATATGTCTTCCTTAATGTAATGGAGATCAGAGTGTATCTATTAAAAACAAACATATAGAAAAAGATTACCCTTTTACTCTCCAAACTTAAGAACATTAACTAAAACAGAAAAAGGGAAGAAAAAAAATCCCTTCCCTTTCAAACAGTCATTCAGACCTACTCGGTGGCCGGTGTGCAAGAGAAAAGCACCATGCAGTAACCTTATATTGATTAACCAAAAGTGGACTAGAGAATACAAGACATGACCAGAACATGGACACAGATTCAATAAGGACCTGATTGAGTTGTTCAAGCTTTTGTTTCCTCAAGCAATGTAAGAAACTGAGCATAATATGCATGTTAGTCTCAGCTTCTTCTTGCTCCATTTTTTTCTTCTTATCCGTAAGGAGAGAAATAAGGCCATCTAGGTCTTTAATTGACACCTCAAGACCCTGACTACGAATCATCAGAAAAAAGTTGGTCAGTTACAGAAATGAAATCAACAAGAATAAAAAACAGAGATGTGAGAAACATGTGCAAAATTCAGTGACTAAAGTAGAGCTCGAAGAATGATTAACATGGGAGGGAATAAATGTGGTGAAGCATAATCAAGTACATTCTTTGACTGAATTTCCAATTGGACGACTGACCTGTTGTAATGCGTGATGAAAATGTTCTAATGGAGATGCCGTCTTTCCCAATCGAGAAGCTGAAGTCTTCTTCACACACTGTAATCAAATCAGAATAATTAATTATAGCATAGTGTAATATAGCAGCAGCCATTGACGATGTCAAAGTATTGCAAGGGGGTATAATCTAAATCAAAGTACGATAACATTAAACAAAAGCTACTACTTTCTGATATTTAATCCTAAGCTTTCAAAAGAACCAAGCAAAGCATAGTGGCATACAATAGTACAATGGTAGTCAGATCAAATACAGAATATTACGCTGACTCGCCATAATGATCCGCAAAGGCGTAAACAACATAATGTTAAACGAAACAGAGCATTAGAAAACGAAAACAAACCTTGTCGACCAAGAAATTGGGGAAAATATGCCTAGTGGTAAGGAAGTGACCGCAAGAAGGACAATCGCTCTTATGGCTGAGGTGAGTTACGAGGCACATATAACAAAAACTATGGCCACAAGCAGTGAGAAATGCGTCTTTTATGATCTGCATGCAAATAGGGCAGAGTAAGTCCTTGTCCGCATCTTCCATGGACACATCCTCCTCCATCTCCTCCGCCGGCCGCGGCATCATCGGCGGTGGTGATGCGGCAGAGGATTCCGGTATGGGCTCGCCTTTCACGATGGGCACTAAAGCCCCCACTGAGTTCCCTCTCATTCTACGCTTTCTCTCTCTCTAAGAATAGATTTTGGTTTTCTGTTTCCCTGTCTCTCTCTAAAATGGGCTTTACGTGGTCCGTACGCCTAAGAGAAAGAGGTGAGCTTCATATCTGGAGCTGGAAGATATTTTGATCTGTGGAAGAAGGGGTAGGCGTCCTCACAAAAAGAGAAAGAATCACAAAAGAAAAGAAAAGAAGCAAAGAGAATACAGTGTCTGTACACAGAACGATAGAGAATAGAGAAAGGCGAGAGATATTTTTGTGAGGAAGAAAACGGCCCACGTTACGCGGGCAATTTTGATTTATAATCCATTTTTTTAATGTAATTTATAATCCATTTAATATTTTTAATCGGCACGCATTTAATACGATGTCCTTGTACTTACTTATTCCAATTTATTTGTTTATTTTAGCGTTTTTTAATGTTGATGATGCCGTCTGAGCTGGGTGATATAGACTTTATTTATTTATCTCGTAACTGAATTTAAACAAAAATAAATAAAGTGTAATTGGTGAAAAATGATTTTTTATTTTAAATTATTTTGTATTCTACAATAATTTTGATAATTTTTTAGTTTTGAAAAAAATTATCAAATTTAAAATAAAGTGCAAAATGTCTCCAAAAAAAATAAATCTTGTCACTAAAAGACCCATAAATAAATATAATATTTACTGGGCATAATAATTCTTTTTAAAAAATTACCGGATTTTGTATTTATATTTATTTCCTTGATCTTTCTTTCTTTTCATTCTACTACAAAATGACTCGCATTATATTTCGATCAACTACTACTCTAATTTAATTATCACATATTTTTGGTAGGAAAGCAATTAACTTAAGACCAACGTTTAGAGACACAATACAAAAGCGTACAATTCATGCAAAAAAAAAAAAAAACTATCATTTATCTAATTGGACAGATATTTCATTCGAGTTTTCAAGAACCTAACTTAACTTTGATTAATATGATTTTTAATTTACTTTAGTAAAGACAGCCACGCTTAATGTACAGTAAAATGTTGAAAGAAATAAGATTTTTTTTAGCTCTCGATACGAAACTTACAGTATGAAAAAGAAAAATGACCCGGCTGATGTCATAAAATGATATTTTATCCGTGCACTGTAGATATTATTATACAGTAAGAAAGAGGAATAATAACCATCACACAAAAATATAAAAAAAAAAAAAACCAAAACATTATCAGACAAATTTTATTATTATTATTATCATCTAGTAGTCTTTTTCTTTCTTCTTCTCTTTTTAATTTCACACAAAATAAGGAATTAGTAATTGTACATAATAAGCTAGAGCCATTTGATTCATTTCGCACGTAGTTATAAGTTTTAACTAACTCGATCGAACAAAAAAAAAAAAACTTTTCACATCATATATTTAACTTTACACGTCTGTTTCGATGGAACAAAGTGACGGTGGCTTACGTGGATGGTAGGTGTTGAAGATATATATGAATATATATTGATATTTTCTTTTAATAAAAATATCAAAATGTTGTCTCCAATTGCTCATAATAACGATGTGTAGGAAAAAAGTGTGTGTTTTTCATTGGACCCTATGAGGAGGGCCCTTTATTTTCTCATCTTCAGGTTCAGCCATGGAAATGGAATGGTCTGGGTAAGGTGGAGTTGAGGACCCAACCAAAAATAAAATGCATGGCAAGTAGTCATAATGCCATTGTCTCGTGAGGTGGGTCAAGCCTTTGATCGATCGTTACCACTAGCTATATCCTCATCTCATGTTTCGCGAGTGATCGGACCAGAACCTTTATTTCCTGAAATCGACCAAGAAAAAAATGAAGATCAAGGCTTATACATATTTAATCAAATAATTTGTACAGATTCAACTGTTCACAAAAGACAAATTATCAAAAGCATTATTTTATTTTATGATACGCATTTAGTTAGTCATATGACTAATATCACAAACTATCATGTTATTAAATATCATTCAATCAAATCTGTGATTTTCTTTCATTCCAAATAATAATAATAATAATAAATGAATAAAATCTTTGATTTTCTTGAATTTGAAATGGCTAATCGAGTCAATCATTATGAATTTTTCCAAGCTCCATTTTTTTTAATAACTTTGTTCTAATTTCCCATATTACAAATTTTATTCGTGAGATCGAATTAAAATATTCACATTTTTTCTTTAAGGTAGATACTCACCAACAAAAATGGTGATACGCTGGACATCTCTTAATTTTGAGCTACGTACATTATTAAAGAGGATAGCAAGTAAAGGATGGTATGAGTTGTAGGTTATTGGAATTTGCCTAGTTTTTAGAATCCATGGTGATTTCAATTCATTTTTATCTATGATGTAAAGTGTTAGGAGTGGAGTTCCTTCTTCACATCAAAAATGAGAATTCAATATTATTTCTACTCATTTTTATCAGGAATATACTGAAAAATATTTGTAATGTAATGTTAGACACAATATTAATACAAGTATGAGGTACTAATAACAATTTAATATCATGTAATTTATTTGTATTAGTTAGTGTGTCCTGCTCTATGAATCTCAAAATAATAATTTTTGTTTTTCTTTGCTTAGGCAAGAAATCTTCATCCCATTAAAAATGAGGTTGCCAAAATACTACAGTGACAATTTTATTCTACATTAGATTTATAGATGTTTATTTTGCAGTGCATTCCATAAACAAATATTTTTGTTGGGTATTCCAATTATCGAAATTTCTTTCTTTTTTTTTATGTATGTAATTATTTTATTTGATTTAATTGATGATTTGAATAAATATTCTTTTGCATCGATTTATTCAATATACAATATAAATTCATAAATATTTGAAAATGTAAAATAAAAACGATAACTTATATTAAAATGTTTAACAATGGAAAAGGAGTGATTTGAAATATTAACACGGTGATAAAAATAACAAAAAAAATTGTTTAACAAACACGTGATACCCACAAATTTAATTTAATAGTATAGTATTTATCCTATTTTCATTTTTGTACATGTGAGTTGTCTCCTAACCTATATAAAGGACATTTTGGTATAACTTTTTGCTGCTCTTTAAAAAAAATTATGCAATAAAATTGTTTGGTATATAAATAGAAACAATTTATTACAAAATTTATACAATAAAAGTATTTTTTTTATCTATATTTACTTATTTATTATATACATTACTCAAAATAAAAATATATAAAATTAATTAATATGATAATAAATCTTCTTTATTTTTGTAATTTTATATTAACAAATCATTCTAATTTTAGAATTAATTATAAATTATAATATTATTTTTGCATCTTACAATATTTTTTAAAATTTCATGCTTCAGTACAAAAAAAAAAAAGTAAAAAAGTTTAAGGTAGAAAGTGAAAGTTTTACGTGTAATGATATTATAAACTGAACTGAATATGTTATTGTGATCATTATAATTATATTTTTAGCCAGATTAACTATTTATAATGTGTATAGATAATTACATAAGTGTATATATATACACAATTACACAACTTGAATCATGTAGTTTATCAATCATTCTTATACAACTTTATAATTTATCAAATATTTTATAAGTTATCGACTTCAGCCTTCATATATACTTTTGCTGCTGATTGTAATGCAAACAATAGTTGTACCAAACTGATCCATTATGCTGGTAGTATTTGTTTTCCCAAATTTCTGTTCATCATTCTATATGAATTAGAAATATTATTAATTTTCAATAAAACGATGCAAACATCGTGAACACTCAACGCCCACAAATTTACACAGTTTGAAACAGTAGATCTAATTTATTTTAATGAAAGATAATAAAGATATGAGATAAGGGAATTTGAGTATTTATGCATAGGGTAGGTTTATATATCCAAAAAAATATTATCATTCTTAAATAATACTACAATTTGCTTGGTTTCCAAAAATATTATTTTTATTTTTTAGCCTCCATCTCTCTTCTCTTTTTCCTCGGTCATCCTTTGATTATTTGGAGAGTCATGACAGCTACCATAAAACTATCATCACCCTACCAAATTTCTTTGAAAAAACGTCCCCAACTTTGGCATCCTTCTCTATTTTTTTCTTCTCTCTTTCTTGTTCTCTCTTAAAGTATTCATGAAGACTAAAATAAAATGTCTCATGATAGTTTTTGATGATATAAAATTTAATCTCACTAAAAGTTCAATTAAGACACTAATTTAAGCATTTCGAATAGATTTTTTGGTTTTTTGTGTATTTTTTAGATCTAAAATGTAAAAATTGTTAGAATGTGGAATATGAGTTTAGAAGTAGAATATGGTGTATGGTAAGAAGCATGAGTTTCATCTCAAAACCAATTGTTAATAAGTGAGTAACTCATTCTCTTATAAATTGTTGAATATATCCACACACTTTCCATGTGGGATGTTTTTCTCTAACATCCTCCCTCAAGATGGTGGCTATTTTCTGCTCACCAATCTTGGATAGCTCAGTCGTAAGTGACTTTTTGGCTCACTATTCCTGAATCACAATTTTGACAGTTAGAATCCCGTGATCTGCAGGGGGAAAGACGGGGTAAAAGATGTGCAATCTCACATTGCCTAGGGAAGGTCAAGTGTGATGCTTCTAAGATTGTGTAGGTTTGGGACTACACAATTAAAGACGGCTTAAATGGATTGATGGGTACTACCTATGCCAACAAGATGCATCTTCTTTTCGGTAGCCCATCACTTAAGAACTCAAAAGTTAAGCGTGCTTGACCTAGAGTAATATCATGATGGGTGACCTCCTGGGAAGTTTTCCCAGGAAGCGTGCAAGTGATGACAAAGCACCCTGGAAAGACTCATGTTGGTTTGTAGGGTCGGTCGTTATGCCAAGAAGCAGTCATAGTGATGTGGGGCGTTACAAATGGCATCAGAGTCTTGACCTAACCGGAAGTGTGGCCGGCGGGGACGTCAGACCCCTAGGAGGTGATTGTGATAGTTAGGATCCTGTGATCCGAATGGGGGAAAGACCGGGTAAAATCTAGGGCTGAGCATCAGTCGGTTTGGGCAGTTTTTTCATATTATTAAATTTAGAATTCGATTTTCGGTCCGGATTGGTGTGATCTAAAAACTGACCGTTTTGTTGAAATTCATTTTTTAAATTTTTTTTCCATAATTTGTTAAGGAAGTTTTGGTTAAAAAAAGCTAAAAAAATTGGATTGTTGGAATCAATTTTTGTGCTTTTTTAAAACATAAATACATAGAACATAGTTACATCCACAACTTTAAAAGTTTGAAAACATAATTAAAAGTTCATAAGCATAACATAACCTACATATAATTATAATTTCGATCGATTTCGATTCAAACCGATCGGTCCACACAGATTTTTCAAACCGACCGAACAGTGGCGGTTTACGCCGTTAACGATTTTTTCAATGTTCGGTTTAATTGGTTTTGGTTTTTTCGGTGTTCGGAAGGTCGGTGTACTCGATGTTTTCGATTTTTCGAATTTTATGCTAAGCCCTAGTAAAATTTGTGCAATCCCACATCGCCTCGGGAAGGTTGACCTAGAGTAATCTCATGATGGGTGACATCATGGGAAGTTTTCCTAGGAAGCGTACGAGTGAGGACAAAGCACGCTGGAAAGACTCGTGTTGGTTTGCAGGGTCAGTCGTCATTCCAGGAAGCAGCCATAGTGATGTGAGGCGTAACAACAATGGTTCTTTTTGGCTATCTTTTTGGACCGGTTTTGGATTTAGATCGTGTTTACTTGTTAGAGTTTGGTTTTGGCTCATGATACCATGTTAGAATGTGGAATATGAGTTTATAAATATGGGTTCCATCTCAAAATCAATTGGTGATGAGTGGAATAACTCATGCTCTTATAAATTTTTTAATATATCCACACACTTTCCATGTAGGGTGTTTTTCTTTAATAAAAATTTGCAGAAAACTCGATATACCTCGATGGGCCCTTAAAAATCATGATTTTCATGAAAAAAATCATCTGTCTCGACACACCTCGATGTCACATCGACACACCTCGATGTCACATCGACACACCTCGATGCAATTCATAAAAAGTGCATAACTTTTCACTTGGTGTCCGTTTAAGGTGATTTTTTTTAATTTGGGTATTTTTTTTGTAATCTACACGTCAGAAATGTGTACACACACATTTGAGAAGTTGAAATCTTGAAAACATACCAAACTTTGAAAATATAAGGGTATTGTTTTGAACTTTGGGGTGTTTTAAAGCTTTCAACTTTCTGAATGTGTGTGTACACATCTTAGATGTGTAGATCACAAAAAAATACTCAAATTTTTAAAAAAATACCTCAAACGGACACGTGAGTGAAAAGTTGTGCACTTTCTATGAATTGCATCGAGGTGTGTCGAAGCATGTCGAGGTGGAGTTAAGACATATGGTTTTTTTTTTCATGAAAATCATGATTTTTATGATATACATCGATAAACCTCGATGTGTCTCGATGCCTAACTCGATGGACCCTTAAAAATCATGATTTTCATTGGGAAAAAAAATCATCTGTCTCAATGTCACTCGATGCAATTCATAGAAAAGTGCATAACTTTTCACTCGGGTGTCCCTTTAAATTTGAGTATTTTTATTTAATTTGGGTATTTTTTTAAGATCTACACATCTAAGATGTGTACACACACATTTGGGAAGTTAAAAGCTTGAAAACACCCCCAAAGTTCAAAACAACACCCCTATATTTTCAAGCTTTCAACTTCTCAAATGTGTGTATACACATCTCAGACATGTAGAACACAAAAAAATACCCAAATTCCAAAAAAAAAAAATACCTCAAATGGACACTCAAGTGAAAAGTTATGCATTTTCTATGAATTACATCGAGGTGTGTTGAGGCATGTCGAGGTGGCAACGAGATGTGTCGAGGCAAATGATTTTTTTCATAAAAATCATGATTTTTAAGGGCCTATCAAGCTGGGCATCGAGGTGTATCGAGGTATACCGAGTTTTTTCTATAAAATTTTATGTTTCAAATCTAAAAAATTGTGAAAAAAATTGTAAAAAAAACCATGCACAGATCTATTCAAAATGCATAAATTAATATCTTAATTGAATTTTTAATGGGTTTAAGTTTTATATCATCAAAAACTATAACGTTATATTTTATTTTAGTCTCTATGGATGTTTTAAGAGAGAAGAGAAAAAGAGAAGAGTATGTCAAAGTTGGGAACGCTTTTCAAAGAAATTTGATGGTGGTGATAACCTTGCGGTGACTGTCACAACTTTCCAAATAATTAAAGGGTAACCCGAGAAAAGAGAGATAAAGACTTAAAATAATAAAAAGAATATTTTTAGAAACCAAACAAATAATAGTATTATTTTATAATAGGAATAAATAATAATATTTTTTTTATATATAAATATACACTATGCATAAATACCCAAAATTCCCGTTTAGAATCGTTAACTAGGAAGGGAATGATAAAATATGATTTTGCATCATTTAAAAGCTCAAGATTTTTTTTTCTTTTTCCCGACATCTAGGACATTTGAAATACCTCGATTTTTTTCTTTTTTTCCAAAGCTTATTTAGATCAATGTAAATATTAATATGAAGTTCCTCATTTTTCCAATAGTTCAATATATATAAAAATTGAGAAACTATACACATATATTGATCTGTACTGTTTATCTTTTCACTATATTTCACGGTTCTAGCTACTTTGTAATAAATTCTCCCATGCATACAATTAAATTTGCTTTGTTGAGACAGATTTTTTTATACAATCTACAACACCTTCACAATCTGCTTGAGGTAGTACACAAATAGCTTCATCTTTGAATTCGCCTTCTGGGTATGAATGAGGGGACCGGAGGTTACCATGAGTTTGGCAGGCCTTCATGGTCTTGCAATGTTCAGCTTCATCATCTCTTATGTTGAGAAAGACATCATAAAGGTTCTCTGGAAAATGGAGAAGAATTGAAGAGAGATAAGTTAAGCAGCATAAGTTTATTGTTAGAAATATGGTAAACTGAGGATGCCACTGGAAATCATGTTATTAAAACTATATTAATCGCAGTAGTTGATGAAGCCCATGGCCAATTATTTTTTAGCTGTTATGCCGAAAAACTGGCAAGACAAATATGAAACTTGATAGACCAAAACAAATTTATTGATTACATCATCAATATATTATATACTGACGGATGGGGGAGGGATAGAGGAACCAATAGCCTAGCCTAAGAACACGAAAGATCAAAATAAACTTATAAATATGCTTCCACAAGTTCAAGAGTTTGCAAACTTACCTATAGTTGGCCTCCGAGAATTTGGGGGCCTAGAAGTTTGAAATTCATCTGGATAAAATGAGGAAGCCAGTGTTAGACATAGGAATGTCCACAAGATAAGATAACCAATAGATAAAATAAGAAACTTACCAAATAAATACAAATCGTCTCCAGTGTAGTATTTTACAGCAATCTCGGATGCAGGCAACTTTTTCAACTCATCTACAACAGGAAACAGAACACATAATTGAAGTTACAGTATAAGGTAATAGGTAGCACATTTTACAGCCAAAAAGTTGATGGAGATCACTCCTCAAACACTAAACAAAGTTACACCATATAGATGTATCCTAACCAAAACTAGGATAAGGTCACTTTTTTACACCTAAAATGCAATCACGTCATTGAATATGATTGATCTGCTGTCCCAATGGCATCCAGAGGAGATGGGTAAAACAAGTCAAAACAATATCATTATTCACACAAATCATACTATTAGGTGGTATATAAGGTAATTTCAAATTCTAAAATATGTATAAATGGGGAATTATAATCATGACATATGTAAGTTTCTGTGCTTTATCCTTCATGAAAATTTATGTGGAAGTTCAACGGGGTACAGAACTAATGGTTGAAAAGAAATCCCACTCATACCTCCTTGAGCCTTGATGAATTTGTCATAGGTTGAATATGCATGGCTCTCTACGCATTCGGAAAAGTGATCTGTAATAATGATGAAACCTATACATTAGACAAATAATCTAAACATCCAGCCCATAACCCAACAAACTACTAAAGCTCTCAGACATTCTTAAGGAGCAATCTTAAGAGAATGCAAGAACTGGAATGTTAAAAAAAATTAAGCCCAAATTAATCTATAAAGATGCAACCAATACAGCTGTACTAGTTTGCAATATTCTCTCTTCACATACTTCTCAGTTTATAATAAGTCAGGATTGGAAAAACAATTAAGTCACAGTTTTTATTGGATAGCATGTATACATTCTTCATCAAAATGATTTTATATTTTATTTTCAATTAATTTGATTTGAAAATAACAGGCAGTTCTCACATAAGATAATCAAACTAACTAATTGTCAAGAGACAAAATGTATAACAGAGGTAGTGAAAACATATGCTCATACTTACATGCCATTCTTGGGCTTACTATATACATAAAGACAATCATAAAATAGTAAAAAACCGCAATGTGTTGAGCAAGAAAGCGATCAAACCACAAAGAATTTCCCCCCAGTTCCTGCAATTTGGTGAACAAGGAATTGCAATATTACGTACAATAAATAATACTGCATAAAAAGAGCTTCATCATGTGTAAAAATACTCCTTATTCTCACTAACTTTCTCCTGCTTTATGTGGAAGGAATATCAAACCTTCATTAATAATGTAGCAAAAAATGTATGAAACACTAAAGTTAAATTCATGCCCCAAAATCGGAAGTAAAAAAAAAGTTAATGATTTCGGGAGAAAATTTATTTGTTTGTATCTACATGAGAGAAAAACCTTGCAGGAGAAATTGTCTAATTGTGATTGAAAACCTAAAGAAGTATGCAATATCAATATTGCTAGAATCTAAGGAAGATATTACCTCCATGATAAGTAAGTGGTGCATCTCATTCCAGCTCTCAGCAAAATGCACTTTCAAATAATCTGCTCTTCTCCACCAACCAAAGGTCTCATACAAGTGTAGAACAGACATAAAAGCTGCCACAATTTACGAGTCAGAACTAACAATCACAATTTATCGTAGTAAAAAATCCAGCTGCACAATATAGTTGTTTTACCATTGCAACCAAGAACAAATTAGGAGACAGATCAAATATAATAAACGAAAATAACTGGTGAGAAAGAACATTCTAAATCCCTATCATATTTAGTTCTAAGGAGTGCGTTTCAGATAATTAGACGCCTTATCATGTGCATTATAAGAAACACTGCATTTGTTTAATAAGCTAGGATGACCATACATATATACTGCTGCAACAAACTATGAATCACCGCCATACCTTGGCTTCCCTAGTTGCACGCAAAAAACTATACTGTTTCGTCTAAAAGTAGATTCAATGTTAAAGAACTGAAGAATGGAATACAAAGCAAACTTTAGAACTCACCAAAGTAAGGGACTCTGGCAATAGTTTCTAGAACGTAGAACCTGGCATAATTTCTGTCATGATACAAGGTGTCGAGTATCTTTATCACCGAGTCCTGGAATGATCATTAAAAGAAGAACAAAACTACATAACATAGTAACAAGATAGAGGCAAGTAGCTTCTTTGTTAACCCAAAAACCATTACAAACTAATTTATAAGACAATAAAGTCCAAGGGCACAAATATCTACCGTTAGCAATACGTTAACGGATTGCTCAAACTTGATGACCCAACTTTCCAAAGTACTGGAAGATGGGCTCTCTGATGGTTCTCCACTGCTTCCTTTCACTTCATCCTGGGATGAAGTTTTGGTCTGAAAGGACTCCTCCACTCCCACTTTGTCCTCATTATCTTGCAAAAGGTTAGCGTGGACTCTATATAACTTCCTACACAAGATAAAGTACAACTCAAAAAACCACAGTTAAGTCCCAATTAAAAGACCCAAAAGATAAACTTGTATGCTCATAGCTTTACTACAAAGCTGAAACAGCAACCCCATTTCTCAATCACCACCTTTCTATTCTAGATAGTAGGTAGCCGTAACATTATTAGAACACAAGAGAAAACATCTCAAACTCAATACAAAAACTTGATAAACCCTCAGCTCAGACTGGCTTTTTGATATTTCCCTAAGTCTCCTATCACAATAGAGGCAATCCAATGAAATATCTTTCCAGATGATAAATTTGCATAAAACTTTCTAAAAGAAAATTTACTATTCCTAAACGACAGAAACAAACACAAAACGGCAATCAAAATGGGAAAAACTGTCAATACGTACCTAGAAAGACATGGAGGAGCAGAGCGAGAATTGTAACCAATAGGGCAGAAGGAGTAGGAAGAAAAAGCGGAATTGAAACTATAGTTCTTTAGTTTCGAAGATGAAAAAGAAGAGCGCGAGGCCGAGATAGGAAAGACTGGAGAAGACAAAGGGGCCGCCATTATCGACTGCGAAGCTGTAAAATACGATTCAACTCAAGAAATGAAAACAAAGAGAAGAGAATCAACAAAGACCGCCATATATCAACTTCAAGCACGGCGAAGACAAAGAAGACTGAAGACGTGTCGAAATTACATTTGGGTTTGACAAGAAAATTGGTATGAATAAGATTTTATTTGCAGGATTCGATCCAAAAAAAAAAAAAGATTTTATTTACAGGCAATCTCATTGTCGTTTTGTTAGTCTGCCTGTATTCAGCGGATATTCTTTTCCCTTTTCCGTGTCCACCTTTCTGCCCACTGGTTTTTCGGATGCCAAGCATTAATGGGCCGGAGATTCTAAATAGGCATAGACCAAGTACTCGTGGTATCGTTTTGGGCTTGACATTATGCCTTTGTCACCAGCCCAATATTAGCTGAATAGGTCCGTCTCTCTAGCCCAATACCAGAAGTTATACTACATGTACACATCCTTTTTACATAAAAAAAACAAATGCAAACGTATTAATAAATATGATATGTTTTTAATCATATATAAAAATAATATGTATGATTCAAAACAAAAATCACATCAATTTGTGTATAAAAAAATATATGTACGTGACATTCGTGACATTAATATAAACCAATTAAGTAAGTAGTAAATGGAGTGACCTCAGTTTCTCAATCGGATTCATATATTTTTAAGAGAAAATATTAAAAATAAAAAGAAGATAGTCCCAACTTGGAACTTGGAGTTTGCAATCGTTTTAATCAGTGTTTGACGAATGTTAGATATCTATCAACCTCGTGCACTTTATACGTGTCCGTGGTCTTCAGCCTATCCCCTGTTGATGTCTTACACGTATGTTTGATTGTCCATCATCCCTAATCAGAGTTATCTTTTTAAAGTTGATATTATTTGTTCCCCCCTTGTTTAGCTTAACATGACAATCCCTAAAAAATAATTAATTAGTTAGGTCAAGTTTAATTTGGCTTTATTTATTTTTCAATAAATAAATCCTAACATTACAAGTTGCATCAAAATATTAAAATCAACAAAACTTTACGTACATTAATTACTATATTGGCTTGGCTGGTACCCTAGTTTCTCAACTTGGTATTCTAATATGTTCTGTGGGACATTTTTACAAAAAATATATATTATATTTTATGTGGGAGATAGTGATTTAGACTTATAAACACACTAATCGGGGCAAAATCTGAAACAATTCAAACAAATTTGATACGTGGCGCAAATCAGGCGGTGATGTTTTACGTGGGCCCCGCAGTTCTGCGTGTCAACCAGATTGTCGAACCTTATTTTTCTCAACTTTTATTTATATATATAGACAATTTAGACATATATTTTGACTCTCTCTCTCTCACCGTCACACATTACCGTATTTGTTAAGAAATATTAAATAAAAAAATCTTCCTCAATACATTTAGGCCTCTGTACCAAATAATTCGATCGAGCTCTGTGAAAGAGTCACTTCTTTTCTTATATGTATCCCCATCCGACACACTCAATTCTGACACAAGAAAAGCTTCCAAGACTATGGAAGATGAAAGACTAGGCCTGCTATACTCGAAGCCCAGCATCCATGGCGGGAAGGAATTGAAGAAGTTCGGATCATTCCTTAAATGGGTCTGCGTGGACCAGTCCAGTCTATGGCGGGCCGGGTTGTCCTGGTCCGTTTTTGTTGTCTTCGCCATTGGTGTACCTGTGGCGTCTCACTTCCTCCTCGCCTGTCCGACATGCGACGCCGACCATAGCCGGCCGTACCATGTGCCAGCGCAGATATCGCTCTCGCTATACGCAACGGTGTCGTTTTTTTGTCTGTCTCGTTGGGCTCGTAAGTATGGGCTGAGGAAGTTTCTCTTCATTGAAAAATTGTGCGAAACCAGCGAGAAGGTCCGCCAAAGGTATGAAGACTTTGTTCAGGTACGAATTAACAATACCCTCTTCGTAATTTTATTTTTTGATCAAGGAAAATGGTCACTTGATTTGGGAAAGCAGAAAATTTAATTTGGTTACATTAAAGGAGGTAATTAGATATAATAATAACGCGGAGAAAGTGTTGTGGATATTTATTAGAGATTGTTTTGTCTAAGTTCAGAGAGCAGAGAGAGACATCATAGCTAAATGTTGAGAATGAATGAGCAAAGCGTAGCAAGCTTCGCGTGAAAGCCTAAAGCCTGTCTTTCTTTTCTTGTCCACAAAAGAGTCTACTTTTTTGTGGTTAAAGCAATAACCAGTATCGAACACTTGTCACTTCCACCGCAGCCGCAACTAAATTATGTATAGACAATGGCAAAATTTGTTTTGTGACCTCGAGTATTTATTTTTCTTTTTACGTTATTTTTTCTTGAGTAAGACACTGGAAAGCTTACCACTTAACAATTACTAATCGATATTACTTGAACACATATTATTTATTTTCAATAAATAGTAAATTCTTTTTCACGGTTGCGGAACCAATCTAGAATTACTAAGCGTCATCATTACTGGTATAATTCATTAAGTTCAACATATTTGAATATGTAATATTGCTAGCCAATTATAGTGTGAGGATTGGATATCTTAAAATGTCAAATAACAATACTGTATAAAAGGGGCTAATTAATATAGGAGTGGTCAAGTAGTAAAAGATAACTAAAAATTAAAATAAAATAATAATTTATATATAATTAATTCTATATAAATTGTATATACTATATATAGGGGTGTATATATTCTATGATTTTGGGGGCCATGGCCACCTATTACATATGAGTAGTTCCCCCTATTTGTTGTATCTAATATGTGTTTAATATGTTTGTGTATTGACAAAAGTTGTAATTTTGGAAATATGGAAATATTTTTTGTAGTTATTTCTCTCATCACACATAATATTGTACATTAAAGCTAAGTGACGATGTCATAGTTAGTGAAGGATAAATTTAGGCTCATATTACATAATAATATGTTTTTCAGCCTAATAATTTTACTGTTTGTTTGGATACAAGAGTAATTTGTTTAAAATATTGTTTTGTACAGCTATTATTGATAATGTTTCAAATTAATATAATAAGTCAACATCTATGAGACTATGATTTATTAAAGATAATTTAGTCATTGTTTATCCATTACTTAAGAGTAATTTATCAATTCAGTGAGAGAGTCTTTAGATTTTAATATAGTCAAATTACAAGTTTTTTTTTTTAAAAAAAAAACGCAAGACTTTTCTTAAAATATATGTCTCTATATAAGAAGAAAGAATATAGTTAAACTACTATGTTTTTGTGTATCCCAAAGTTGACTTTGATTAGACATTCGGGGAGGATTGAACTACACATAAAATATAAATAAAGTGGATACAAAATCCACATAAAATATAACCTAACTACATATTTTTCCCAAAAGAATTAATTTTTTTATGACATTTTTTTCCTTGCTAACTTCAAATATCTATATTTATTGGGATAAAACTTTCGTAGAGATAATAAATCACTGAAAACTGAAGGTTGACAAAAATAGAATAGGTTGCAGAGAGGAGAGTGATGAACTTTTCAATAAAATACAAATTTTTTTTATGACACACTCTTGTTTACACTTGAAGAGCCACTGAGTTAAGGAGTTTTTTTTTTTTTTTTTTAATCATAGTTATTTACTTTTGCTACTGTACTAGTTGTACATATAAGCTATATCCATGTTTGGCATGTTGCATTTCAATAAATAAATAATCTTCTTGTTCTTTGTGAAGGAATCGTTGAAGTTTCTGGTAGCGATCATCCTTCTCTACTCTGCTGCCGAGTTTGCATACAAAATATGGTGGTACGTCTCAGGCGCCAAGGAAATCCCATATTTCGGCAACCTCATTCTTAGCGAGACACTTTTCTGCATGTTAGAGCTCTTTTCATGGCTATATCGAATCACATTAATCTTCCTTGTCTGCGTTCTCTTCCGGCTTATCTGCTATCTTCAAATACTACGACTAGAAGATTTTGCTCGAGTTTTTCAGAAGGAAACTGAAGTGGGTCTTATCCTAATCGAACACCTCAGCATCAGAAGAAATCTTCGGACCATTAGCCATAGATACAGACTCTTCATATTGTTCTCTCTCCTTTTAGTCACTTTAAGTCAACTCATTGCTCTGCTCATGGTAACCAAGTCAAGTTCTCATGTCAACATATATAAAGCTGGAGAACTTGCGGTAATGCCATATTTTATTTATTTAATTATTTAGCAAATAAAATACTAAATTTCTATCTAGTGATCTGATATTACATGTTTCTGTGTTGGCACAGATATGCTCTACAAGCATAGTCACGGGGCTTTACATATGCCTGCGTAGCGCGACTAAAGTAAGTCACAAGGCGCAGTCACTTACAGGGCTGGCTGCAAAGTGGCATGTATGTGCTACTGTAAACTCTTTTGATTCTTTGGACGAGGAGACTCCAACTGCGGCGATGACGATGACCCAACTTTCATCTGGTCAAGTTTTTCCTATTGGCTCCTCCGTGTATGAGTCGGACGATGAATCAGGGAGTGGAGATGACGATGATGGTTTGAACGACACCAAATTGGTGCCAATTTTCACTCACACCATATCATTTCATAAACGCCAATCTCTAGGTTAGTGTAATAAGAACAACAAAAGCTATTCAAAATATATGCATATATATATATATTTATAGCATCAGTGCCGATACTGTATTGTCTTATGCCAAAGTTGTTGATATGTCTGTTTTGTTGCAGTGACGTATTTGGAGAATAACAAAGCAGGAATCACAGTGTTTGGATTCATGCTGGACAGAACATGGCTTCACTCCATTTTTGGGATTCAACTTGCTCTTTTGCTTTGGTTGCTCAATAAGACCATTGGTATTTCGTAAATCTTTTAGTGGTATCCATATGTATAATTTCTATTATCAGTTTTAAAATATGTACTTCTGCCAAATGATCTTTCTTTCTCTCCCTTTGTTTTACTTGGCAATTTTGCAAATTTCTTATAGCCCTTAAATCTCATGAGATACAATAAGACAGTTATAATTTTAGTGTATATATGAACTTCTTCACCTCATTAAACCCCCAATATTTGATGTGGCGCAAAAAAAAAAGAACAATTCAAGGGGCCATAGAGACATGACAGTGCTGAATAATAAAACAAATTGAAGGCAAAAAACAGAGTAAAGCTGCTCATAAAACCCCAGTATTTGATTGAACGTTTGTTTGTTTTTTGGGAAATCCAGCAGCTTATTGATCTGATCTCGTTCAAAGGTCAAATACATGAGCAACGAAGTTCAGACAAGACGCCCTCTTTAATAGTAAAAACTCTTCTTTCTCTTTCCTTGTGCCAAAAAAAGAGTTCAGATTTGCCATGACAATTATTTAGTAAGAAACCTTGAGTTTGAACTACTTCATGATGAAAGACTTGAAGGGGCTTAAAAACTTCAATCGTTTAAAGTTGTGAAGGTAATAATAACTATTACCAGAGATAACTTAATCAAGAAAAAAACAAACAAAGACAGTCATGGATGTAAGGAAAGAGATGGAAGAAGAAGAAAAAGGCGACACAACCAAAAGTTCTTTTTCTTTTTTTTTTTTGCTAAAAACAAAATGCGTAGTATTGTTGTGTTTTTTTTTTTTTTTGAAAAGATGCATAGTTTTGTTTATAAGATGGAAAACTAATGAAGGGTTTCCTTCAAATAAGTTAAATAAAAGTGTAAATATCATTTTGGATACTACAGTTTTGCAAAAATTACCGATTAGACTCTATGTTTTGTTAAATAATAATTTGGACCATGTATTTTGCAAAATGAAACAAAAGAGTATCTTGAATAAGATTTTGGTCAAAAATTTTTTAATATGACCAAAATGCCTTCAGATTTTAAAGTAATCTAATTTAATAAATTAAAAATTGATATAAAATTTAAAAAAAAAAAAAATCATATATTGCTTAATTTAAATTTGGGTAAATACAATTTTGGACCCTGTGTTTTGCAAAACTTACCGATTGACCCTTGTGTTTTGTTAAATGAAAATTCGGACCCTGCGTTTTGCAAAATGGAACAAAAGAGTACTTTATACCTAATTTTGGTAAAAAAAAAATTCAATTATAAGATCAATCCTCAGGCTGCTAGTGATGCTATGGGTTCAAAGAAGCAATGAAAGTGATCGAAGAGCTGATAATGAAATATTATATTTGAATTTTTTTTTACCAAGATTGGGTATATGGTACCATTTTGTTTCATTTTGTAAAACACATGGTCCGAATTATCATTTAACAAAACAAATAGTCTGATTGGTAACTTTTGTAAAACACAGGGTCCAAAATGGTATTTATCCTTTAAATTTTAAAATAATTATAATAAACAAAAAGTAAATTTAAACTTAAACACCAAATTTAAAACTTTAATGTAATCCTTAACTTATAACATTTACCAAAATCATCACAATAAATAATGTTTACCGAGTTTTTCGGAAACTAGAAATATATTATGAAATAAGAGCTGGAAAGAAAGGATTAAAGATGAACAATCGCAATTTTTATGTGGTTGGGGCATTAATGAACCTTAGTCCACTAGTCAATAGTATTAGGCTTTAGAGAGCTTTGACAATAGAGTTTTTCTACAAGTTTTAGCAGAGTTTTTGTTTGTAAGAGAAATTCTGGGATCCCTGCTAAAGTGCACAACTGGCCCTATTTATAGGCAGTCAAGCACCTTGGGCCGGACTAATCCGGGGCCAATAGGGATGTAATTACATTTTGCTCGCTAATGGAGCCATAATACAAAAATTGTAACATAATTAGATGTTATTAATCTGGGCCCATTGGGCCGGCTTAGGCGAGGCAAAGCCTTACAGCTGCCCATTGTACGTTAGCACGGAATGGTCCACGTGGGCTTCTAAGGGAATCCTGGGGACAGGATCTGTCAGAGTAGTGGCAGTACTGTTTCCTAGGAACAGTGTACGTTCCGTGCATGCCCACTTTTGCAGGTTATTTGAGGAAACCAACTGCCGGATTTCGTGGGGACAGGTTAGCATCGGGGAAAACTAAGCTTGCCCTATCTGGACGACTGGTTTGGGTTCGTTTACTAATGTCCCAGTTCATTTACCAAAGTCTTGGTTCGTTCACCAGGACTCGGGTTCATTTGCCAAGGTGGACATCGTGACACTGAAGATCTCTCCTGGATTCTTAATAGAGACTGTCTCCAATGAATAGTTAGTCTGCCACCTTAATTAGCATCCCGGAGGATGTAGGTTGGTCGGGGTCGGGAAAATAAGTCGGGCCTATATCTTATTCCATGTTCCTTCATTATGCTCGCGCCCATAGAATGTTGTTGGGCTCGATGGTGCTTAGGCTATCAGGGTTTCCTCCTTCCCTGTTCATTGGGCTCAAGATGGGCCTGGACCTCTTAAGAGGGCCCACAGACCCATTGGGTCATGCCACGTGTCAGAGGTGGAAAACAGGGATAACAAATAAAAATTAAAACATGTTCTTTAGTTCATCATTCTAACCCAGATTCAACATCAATACAAAAATTTCAATAAAAAAAATCAAACCACCATTCCAATGACACATGATCGAATTAGGTAACTAATCAAGTTTAGAAAAACATCTTCATAAAGAATACCATATCTAAAGTTCAAACTCATAAGATTTACAAAATGAAATGAAAAAAAAATGTAATCGTCAAAAATGAGACCTCACATCCACCTATCGCACTTATCCTTTGTTGCACTTATCCTCGTGACTATAATGACCCAACTAACTTACAGACCTCGTACCATTAAAAACTACTAAGCTTAACTACTATTTTGGAATGCATACATAAAATAATATAATTTTATTATAAAAATCCAAAATACGGTATCTCATTGTTATTACATCTAAAATCATAAGGAAAACAAAACATTTAATTAATTGTTCAAATACTAAATGTGAAAAAAAAAAACATAATATTGACGCGGTTATTCGCCAATAAGTAATTAAGAAAATAAGAGAAAGAGATTAGTGTTTAATCATGAACCGAAATAGATGGATGATCTTTTAATGGACTGATGACACAACTACGTTTTTAGGTGGTTCAAAGGTTAAAATCCCTCTACTCCACCAGCCAATATTATTGCTATATTTCTGGTATTCTTTACAGGATACTTTGTTACATAATTGAATCCAACCTTTTGCGACTCCCAGGGTCTCCATATTTATAGGAAAGGGCACCTGGGAGTTGGTAAGGGGGGTCATCCCGTGACCTTCTTACCTATCATGTCACTTCTGTGACATTCATGATTAATTCCTAAAACCTGACAAATGAAGTGTGGTCTAATCAATAGGTAAGGGGGATAATGGACCGCACGGCCCAACCCAGTCGTGGGTGCCTGCATACGCACGTTCATGCTGCGTGTCCGAGAATTCAGGGATATATCAGACACGTGATGTCTGATATATGCACGTTTACATTGCGTGGTTGACTTTATAAAAGGTCAAAGCTTCCAACTCCAGTTCGTACCCCGAGCTGGATGCCTTCTCGACCTCCGGCCTTCATAGTCCTGACTCGGCCCTTGAGTAATCTTGACGAACCTTTTGATTACCTCAAGCTAAAGAGGTAGGACCTGACAACGGAAGCTCCGGTCATGGGGTATCCACGTGGCTGATATAATTAGGCCATATCTCAGCTCGCTAATAGCCTGTTGGAAAATCAGGGTGTACATCTGCCCCCCAAGCCCCTGCTCGTGGTACACGACGTCGTGTAGGGCCACAGTAGAGGCTTTTAGGCTTCTCCATGGACTTTCCATATTCCACCTTTTACGCAGGCGCCGAATACGTGGAACATCGTGGTTGGTGACGGTACGTCTTCCGAGAACCGCATTAGATGGCCTAGCCTATACTCAACCGTCGTTTCTCCTTTCGAGTGGAGAGTCTCGGATCCCACATCAGGGCAATCCAGCGGCCCTCCTCACGTGGCCTTTCACTTATATAAAAGGGGTGGCCACCTTACGCATGGGCCAACCGTTTATTTGAAAATTTTCCAAATCTCCCATCTTCCTCTCTCTTCTCACCCTTAAAAAACCCTCTTTTTCTCCTGGTTACCGTTCCCAGCATTTCAGAAGATCAATCGCAAGGACTCCTTTGAGGTCTTGAAACCAGTTACTTCGGCGAGGCCCCAACTCAGACGACCCCTTCATCTCCCCCACAACAAAACACTTCGTAAGTTCTCTGATTGTGCATGTTTTAAATTTTCTTTTCACTGTAGCCTAGGTAAATAGTTCTTGTAGCTGCATGCAATATTCTGTTGGTTTTTGGTGGGTATGAAGGGTGTAGGCTTTTATTTTAGGGCATCGATCGTAGACGAAAAACATTTAGGAGCATGGTTTGGTAGGGTGCGTTTTCTGGGGAAACCTTCTGGGTAGATTTTTGGGTATGCTTGTTCAAAATATCCAGTACTTTGGGTGCAAAACCGGGTAGCTTAGGGGACACGCTTCACATGCGGTTTTGCACCTCTTGCCTACTGAAACTTTCCCCCCAAGGCAAATTTCTATCCTGACCCTCCTGACACACGAATTCCGAGTAATTGGAGATCTGTTGGGAGCATAGGTGCGTGTTCACAGAACCGCGTGGTCTCACTCTCCACGGGCTGAGATTACCTCAGCCTGTGCAAAGGAAACACTTCTCTTTAGATTATCCCTTATGCTTAGGTCGCCTTTTTTGAAATTTCTCCTTTTGTTTGCTAGGCGACCAGATGGGACCCAAGAAGAACGCTCCTAAGAGGATCGCAGACAGCTCGTCCTCCCAACAATCCAAAGGAAAGGAGGTGATGATAGACTCCCCAATCCCCATCTTTGGGCCGGCCGTGGAGCAGGAGCTCGAGGTGGCGCCCGATTCTTTATTCGAGGCCGAGAGGATCGTCTCGAAGATCACTGACCAGAGGAAAGTGAATAGAATATTCCTTTCCCACAACATCGAGCTGGGGAGGGGCGCCCTGATCGCCCGACCTCCCGCGGAAGGTGAGCGGAGCTGTGCGCCGCTCAACAAGGAGTTCGCGGCTTGGAGTGACGAGCACTTCAAGGCTGGGGCCTTCCTCCCGCTGGGCCAATACTTCGCCGACTTCCTCAACTACGTGAGGTTGGCTCCTTTCCAGCTCCCCCCCAACTCCTACCGTTTGTTGGCGGGGTTGAGATATTTGTTCTTGAAACAGGAGTGGGAGGTCCCCACTCCGGCAGATATCCTATATTTTTTCTGCCTCAAGGCCAGTCCGGAGCAGCGGGGGAGAGGCGACGGGTTCTATTACTTGACCCGATTTCCAAATACGGCTGCGGTCATCGAGCTGCCCAGCCACCCCAACGACTTCAAAGACCAGTTCTTTATGTCCAAGGGGTTTCGCAACTGCGAACTGCACTACTTCAACCGTCCTCGTAAGTACCTCTTATTCTTAGTTCGTAAGTTAAGTATTGATTAGCTCTCTTTTATTAGCTTCTGTCTTGGAACAATTCTGCAGCCATTTTCGCGAGGACAGATAAGTCTGTGATCCTCAGGAGTCAGTACGAGACACTGGCGGGCTTGCCCCTCAATGAAAAGGACTATCGCCAGCTCGTGACAGACGAGACAATGTTAGCATGCAAGCTGATCTCACCGGGCCAGACTTTGGCCCTGAGGAGACCCCGAGGGCTTCCCCCAGCTCGCGAGATGAGGCCCATCCCCGAGGAGGAGGCCGCGGGGGATGAGGACGAGGAGGACGAGGTGCCCCTCCTAAGGACGAGGAGGAGGCGGGCGCTGGAGGTCGCCCAAAGAACGAACGAGGAGAGGATCTGGTCCGGAGCAGCCGCAGGTCCCTCTGGACAAGGTAATCCTTACATGTTCAGGGGCTTAGATAGGGCCACCGCCAATCCTCGGCTAGCTAGGTTTAATCCCAATCAGCTCGTCCAACGCCATCGAAATAACCCCGACCTCGACGTAACCTTACTCCAGTGTGTCGACCGGCTCGTGCTGGATTATGAGAGTAGCCGTCCTAGGGGTACTGTAGTCGTAGACAACACTTTAGCCTTTAGGTCGGCCTTATTTGAGGAGTATGGGACCAATCTTCGGTCATGGCCCTCGCTCCGGGAGGGTATCGTAGCTCCGGGTCTTAGGCAGTACGTAGAAGAGTCTAGTCCCGAGCCAGTTTCGAACCCAGAACTCGTGCCAGCCCTCGAAGTCATTGTCTTAGATTCCCCCGCAGAAGCTCCGGGGCCGATGTTCGTGACCATAGATTCCTCTTCTAGCTCGGGGGGTAAGATCCCTTTCAATATATATATACTTGAGTTCCGCTTTTTCCCCCTTATTTTTGTTCTTGCATGAATGCTTACTTGTATATTAATGTTGTCTTTGTTTTGCCAGAGGAAATATCTCAGCCCGGGAATAGAGACCTGTGAGCTATGTTCGCCGGAGGGAACTCCTCTGCTGGGGCCTCTGGGCCCAGAATGAAGAAGCTCCGGGTGGTGAAGAAGGCCGCTAGGACCCCAACCAAGTCCCCTGCAGAGGGGAAAGACCAGACCCCAGCTGCCCAGGCCAAGGTACCTCCACCTCCTGCCGCAGTGGAGAAGATGCCCCCGCCCCCTCCACGAGCTTCGGCCTTTGTTCGGGATACGGGGGCGGAGCCCGGGATTTCAGCAACCGCAGCCCCCGAGGGGCGCATTTCGGTGGAACCCCAGGCCCTGGAGAAAATTCCCGACGTCTTTCGGGGGACGGTGTACGAGACGGCGCCCTACACCGTCGACCACTACTATGGCGCCACCGAAAGGGACCTGCGGGCGATCGAAACAAAGAGCCCAGAGAGCGTGATGGAGTCTTCACTGGGAATGGCTCTAACGGTAAGCCAGTTTTATACTTTGTACCCTTTGGTTTCCAAGCATCGTACGTTCCTTCTTTTTTCTTTTCTAAGGCAGTTGCCTCTTTGCTTTGCAGGGTGCTTTGGCTCTTCACCAGAGCATATCCAGGTCCAAGGCTCGCCTCGAGGACATGAGGGGCAAGCATCAGGCTGTTTTGGACACCCAGCAAACTACTTTGGCCGCCCTGAAGACTGCCCAAAAGCAGGAATAGGAGGCCAGGGATGACTTGGCGGCCGCGCGGGCCGAGTTGGAAGCGTCCCGCCCCAAGCTGGAAGAGGCCGAGGCTAACAAGGCCGCCCTAGCCGCTGCAACGACCAAACTCGAGGAGGCCAGGACTGCCCGGGCCACGCTGGACACCGCAAAAGCCGAGGCCGAGGAGGCTAAGACCGCCCTTGAAAAAGAGAAGGCGGCCTCCAGCTCCGCCATGGAGGACATGCTATACCATTGCTGGGTCTTCAACCCTGATGGCGATTTTTCCTTCCTAGGAGCGGAAGTCTGGGAGCCCTTCCTAGAGGGGTTCAAAACTTGTCTTCAGCGAGAGGCGCCCTCTGAGACCGGGGAGACCTCCACAGCGGCCGAGCAGGAGGGCGAGACAGCGACCTCAACAGAGCATCCCGGTGGAGCCTAAGGCCTTTCTTTTTCGCGCCCACATTATTATTATCATCATTTTTTTTTGTAACTTTTGTATGAGGTTTTTCCACCTCGAGACAATTGGTTTTATCAATTTTTACTTTTAATTGGTTTATTTCCTTTTGCCTCTACGCATTTTGGTCATTGCTTTGAAAAACTTAGTTCGTGTTAATTCTTGACTAATATTTTGTGCTCCTTTTTTTTTTTTTAAGAAAAACACCGATTAATCAATTTGAATTAACTTCTAAGCTTTATGACATGGTTATGTCCAGGACGTTAGTTTGAAAACTTAGTTCGCGTTAATTTTTATCAATATCTCGTGCTTTTTAAGAAAGGCAACGATCAATCAATTTGAATTAACTTCTAAGTTTTTAGGACCTGGTTATATCCAGGATGTTAATTTAAAAACTTAGTTCGCGTTAATTCTTGACTAATATCTTGTGCTTTTTAAGAAAAACACCGATTAATCAATTTGAATTAACTTCTAAGTTTTGTGCTGACCTGGTTATATCCAGGATAGGACTTAGTTCGCATTAATCCTTTATCAATATCTCATGTTTTTTAAGAAAAACAACGATCAATCAATTTGAATTAACTTCTAAGTCTTTAAGGCGACCTGGTTATATCCAGGTACCATATGCCCCCCAAGTAACTATGAAAGGGTCTTTCGTGGTTACTTGAGATTACACCCACAAATATACACAATAATAAACAAAGATTTAATTCGCATTGCTTAACAAAAAGTGGCCTTTAAGCCTTACAAAGGTGTTACTGATAATATTTCTTCAAATGAATGGCGTTCCAAGTTCGTGGGACTGCCCCTCCATTGAGCCGAGCTAATTTGTAAGTTCCTTCCTTAATGACCTCGGTGATTTGATATGGCCATTCCCAGTTCGGTCCCAATACTCCATCTTTGGGATCCTTACCGGCTAAGAAGACTCTCCTGAGGACCAGGTCGCCAATGCTAAAGGCGCATTTTTTTACCTTTGAGTTGAAATAACGAGTGATATTTTGCTGGTAATGCGCAAGCTGAAGCTGGGAATCTTCTCGTCTATCATCAATCAGGTCGAGGGAGGCGCCAAGTAGTTCATGGTTGCGGTCCTAGTCATATGCCTGGACTCGATGTGACGATACCTTAATCTCGACAGGGAGGACTGCCTCACTCCCAAAAGTCAGAGAGAAAGGAGTATGACCCGTAGGAGTCCGATGCGAGGTCCGGTATGCCCACAGAACCTGGGGGAGCTGTTCTGGCCAAACCCCCTTGGCTTCGTCTATTCTTTTCATAAGGCTCGCCTTTAGCGTCTTATTGACAGCTTCGACCTGGTCGTTCGCCTGAGGATAGGCCACGGAGGAGAAACTTTTCACGATTCCGTACCTTTCACAAAATTCGGTGAAGAGGTCGCTGTCGAACTGAGTCCCATTTTCGGATACAATCTTCTTCGGTAGCCCGAACCGGCAGATAATGCTCTTGACCACGAAGTCGAGAACTTTCTTGGAAGTTATTGTTGCTAAAGGTTCAGCCTCAACCCACTTCGTGAAGTAGTCGATAGCCACCACGGCATAGCAGACCCCGCCCTTCCCAGTAGGGAGGGCGCCAACCAAGTCGATTCCCCATACCGCAAATGGCCATGGGGACAAGATCATCCTTAGCTCGACTGGGGGAGCACGGGCAACTGTGGTGAATCGCTGGCACTTGTCACATTTCTTAACGTATGAGATCGAGTCCTTCGACGGAGTGGGCCAGTAATACCCTTGTCTTAAGAATTTTAGGGCCAGGCTTTGCCCCCCAGTGTGATCCCCGCAAAAACCTTCGTGCACTTCCTGTAGGATGGCCTTTGCTTCGCCTGGCAGAACACATCGTAGGAGGGGTAGGGAATGCCCACGTCGGTATAGCACCCCATCTACCATCATATACCTTGGAGCCTGGTACAGTACCCGTCGTGCAGCATTACGTCCTTCGGGTAACTTTCCTTTGGTGTGGTACTCGAAGATGGGAGTCATCCAGGTCGATTTGGCGTCAATCATCTCGACCTTCGGATGGACCTCTTCTATACTTGGTTTTCCAGGAATTCCACTGGTACTAACCCCAGCATCTCCGTCTCCCCGGAGTTAGCGAGCTTGACGAGGGCGTCTACGTTGGCGTTCTGCTCCCGAGGTATTTGCTCGATTGAGCCCCGCCCAAACGCGGACAGTTCAACTTTTACCTTAGCCAGGTAAGCAGCCATCTTGGCTCCTCGTGCTTGATATTCACCTAGCACCTGGTTTACCATGAGCTGGGAGTCGCTGAAGCACTGGACGGAGCTCGCCTTCAACTCATGGGCTACCCTTAGCCCGGCCAGCAAAGCTTTGTATTCTGCCTCGTTGTTGGAGGCCTTGAATCCGAATCTCAGCGCCGAGTGGAATCTATGTCCCTCTGGGGATATCAAAATGATCCCAGCCCCTAAGCCGTTCTCATTGGATGAGCCATCCACGAAGATCTTCCAAGATGTCTGGGCTGGGGTGACCTGGGGTGAGTCTTCCACAGGTTCCTCCCTAAATCCTGTGCACTCTGCCACGAAATCGGCCAGGGCCTGACTTTTTATTGCAGTTCGTGGGGTGTACAAAATCTCGAACTAACTGAGTTCGATAGCCCACTTTAACAGACGTCCCGATGCTTCAGGTTTTTGCAAAACCTGCCTTAAAGGCTGATCAGTCATGACGTGTATTGAGTGGGATTGGAAATACGACCTGAGCTTTCGGGAGGCCGTGATAAGATAGAACGCCAATTTCTCCATCAACGGATATCGGGATTCAGCCCCGAGAAGTCTCTTGGTTATGTAGTAGACCGGTTTCTGAACCCGGTCTTCTTCTCGTACCAATACGGCACTAGCTGCATCCTCTGTGACAGCTAGGTAGAGAAAAAGGGGCTCTCCCGCCTTTGGTTTGAACAATACGGGTGGCTCGTCTAGATGTGCCTTCAGGTCGAGGAAAGCACTTTCGCACTCCTCTGTCCATTCAAATTTCTTATTTCCTCGGAGCAGGTTGTAGAATGGCAGACACTTGTCGGTGGATTTTGAAATGAACCGATTTAGGGCTGCCACCCTTCCTGTCAGGCCTTGGACGTCTTTACACGACCTGGGTGAGGGAAACTCGAGCAATGACCTGATCTTATCAGGGTTCGCCTCGATTCCTCTAGTGTTGACAATGAAACCCAGGAATTTTCTAGACGCGACCCCGAAAGTGCACTTCTAAGGGTTAAGCCTCATGCCGTATTCTCTTAGTATCTTAAAGCATTCTTCCAGGTCGGAAACATGGTTATCGGCAGTCTTTGACTTGACCAGCATGTCATCAACGTACACTTCCATGTTCTTCCCGATCTTGTTGGCAAACATTCTATGCACTAATCTCTGGTATGTAGCACCGGCGTTCTTCACCCTGAACGGCATGACCTTGTAGCAATAGACATTAGTCGGGGTCATGAAGCTGGTGTGCTCCTGGTTCGCCGGATTCATGGCGATCTGATTATAGCCTGAGTACGCGTCCATAAAGAACATGAGCTCGTGCCCCGCTGTGGCATCCACCATCTGATCAATCCTTGGCAAGGGAAAACGATCTTTGGGGCAGGCTTTATTCAGGTCGGAGAAGTCGATGCAGGTCCGCCATTTCCCGTTGGGCTTCGGGACCAACACAGGGTTGGCGACCCAAACCGAAAACTTGGCTTCACGGATAAAGCCACATTTCTTGGGCCAGGCTACTTCTTCTTCTAAGGCCTCAACCCGAGTTGTTCCCAGGCGCCTCTGCTTCTGGGACTTTGCAGGAATGCTCTTATCCAAATGAAGGGCGTGCATGATGAAATTTGGACTGATTCCCACCATGTCCTCGTGTGACCATGCAAACACATCCAGGTTATCCTGCATAAACTTGATCAGCTCCGCTTTCCTCTTGCTACGGAGGTTTTTCTCGAGCTTGACCACCCGGGAAGGATTTTGTGGATCGATGTTTAGTTCCTCGAGCTCTTCAATAGCTTGGAGCTTAGACTTGTCCTCGCCTATTCGGGGGTCGATATCCTCACTTAGGATGATACTTTCCTCCTCGGCGCTCTGAGGTTTTTCAATCTCAGGATTAGTTAAAGGTTCCTGAGATTCCTCTCTTCCACCTTGGACGGCCATCATTAGCTGCCCAGGTTTCGCTTTTCCCTTCATGGAAATGTTGTAGCATTCCCTGGCAGCCAGCTGATCGCCACGGACCGTGCATATCCCCGTGGAAGAAGGGAATTTCAGCGCAAGATGGCGAACGGAGGTGATGGCTTCAAAAGCTATAAGTGTGGGTCGACCCAAAATAGCATTGTATGCAGCGGGGCAGTCGATGACCACGAACTCGAGGAGTTTTGAGACTGCCCGAGGTCTCTCTCCTAAGGTGATCACCAGCTCGATCGTCCCTATAGCCGCTGATCCTTCTCTCGAAAAACCATACAGCATCATGGAGGTCACCTTCAGCTCAGCGACAGTCAAACCCATCTTCTCCAGTGTGGACCGGAATAGAAGATTTATCGAGCTCCCATTATCGATCAGCACTCTCCTAACCCTCCGATTAGCGAGCTGCACTGCTACGACCAGGGGGTCGTTATGAGGGAACTGAACATGGACAGCATCTTCTTCCGTAAAAATGATTGGTTGCCTCTCCAATCGCTGTTGCTTTGGCAGATGCTGCTCCGGGACGAACTCTACTCCATTATGCGCCTTGAGTTCGTTTACGTACCTCTTTTGGGCATCCCTGCTCGTACTGGCCAAATGCAGACCTCCCAAGATTGTGGATATCTCTCATTCTATCACTGGAGGAGGGACGTCTTGATCGACCCGAGACCCGGGCTGACTGACCGAGACTTCCGGAGCAGGTCGGCTTGCTGGAACCCTGTTTCGCACGTACTGAGCCAAGGGGCCGGATCTTTTGAGAGTTTCGATCTCATCTTTCAAATGGCTACAATCATCAGTATTGTGGCCAACGTCGTTGTGGAAACGGCAAAACTTGGAGGTGTCTCTCTTCCCCTTCTGGTGCTTTAACGGCTTTGGCTTCTTCCAGGGGAGGCGAGCAGAGTTCGCTAGGAAGATGTTCCCCCTAGAGTGGGTGAACTCTGTATAAGTCACGTAGATTGACTTAAATTTTTCTACGGACTTATTCTTCTTTGGGGCATGCTGGTTGCCCTCGTCGTTCCCCTTTCTTTTGCCTCCACCGAACTGGTTATTCTGTGTAACGTTCGGGGTCGCTGTCACGACCTCCGTTCCTACTCCAGCGGGCTGATCAGGGACCTGGCTAGTTCCTGCAGCTGAGGCTTATGCTTCCTCCAAGTTGATCCATCCTTGGGCCCTATTCAAGAATTCGTTTACCGAGCTGACCCCCTTCCTTTGTATTTCATTCCAGAGTCCACCTCCGATGGGGATTCCAGTTCTCAAAGCCATGAGCTTGGAGCTATCATCTGCGTCTTTGGCCCGAGCAGCGACGTTCACGAACCTGCTCAGGTAAGCCTTCAAAGGCTCGTCGGGTTGTTGCCTCACGTTAGCCAGGGAGTCGACCTTGACGCGGGCAGCTTGGGAGGCTCGGAATGTCCTTTTGAAGTCAGGAGAGAAATTTTTCCAGGAGCTGATTGATTGTTTCTTGCTTTGTTTGAACCACTGTCTGGCTGGTCTAGTCAGTGTGGAGGGAAATATCAGACACCTCAGCTCAGGGCCAATGTTGTGGGCCATCATCAGGGTATTGAACATCCCCAAATGATCCGACGGATCTCCGTCTCTGTTGAATTTGGACAGGTGCGGCATACGGAAACCGGGTGGGTATGCCGTTGCTGCTATGCTGGGGGCGAAGAGCTCAAGCTCGTGCCCCAAATCATATTCATCTTTCTCTTTCTCCGACAGGAGCTTCCTCATTAGCTCCTCCATCTGAGCCAGGCGCTCAAGGGTTTTGTCCTGCTTTCCTTGGTTACTCCGGGGCTGTTCAACAGCTCCGGATCCATTGTATACATTTGGTGGGTTATTGCCCCTCCTATCTTGAGATTGGTTATTTGGGGCATTCCCGCCGTTACGTACCTCAGACAAGTTTCCCCCTGAGCGAGCATGGCTGCCACCTCCTACCGGGTCCCCCCTATGAGAGCCAAGGTGATCTCGTAGGTCGCCCCTTAGGTTGGCTTGAGGACTTTGCACCGAGCTTAAGTGTTGATGCAGGTCTCCGCCAGAAAGGTCACTCCAACGACTGCCGGTCCAGTAGCTCGTGTTAGAGAAGCTCAAATTTCACCTCTGGGGGTGAGGATCCGGGCTCCCTTTGGGCGCCCTGCTACGACGGGATGGTCCTGCGGATGGCGGGTTTCTTCTACTGCTTCCATAAGCTGGAATATCTCGGATAGGCCGAGGAGGAGATGGATATCTTATTGGTGACGGAGGATGCCTGACCGGGGATGCAATCCTGGTTCCATTAGAGCGGATCAAGTTAGGTGGGGGCCTTTCGGCCCTACCAACCTGCGGGCCTCGCGCCTGGTGATCTGGATGAGGCGCAGGACGGCTGGCGGGGATGGGCTGGTGCTGTGAGCCCTCCCTGGATCTCCTTCTAGAATTTCCTCGAGCCCTCCTGGGCGCGCTCGAGGCTGGTAGTGAGCTGGGAGTTGAAGTTCGGACCGAGCGGCTTTACTGTTGTTCGGCTCTGGGTATTTCTTCGAAGTTTACCTCTTGACGGTGCGATGAGGGAATATAGTTGGATGTCGGAGGTCTGTCCGAGCGGCTAGGCCTGGACCGATTACCCCGCGGGACTTACGAGTCTCGCCTTGCCTCTTTCCGACGTTAGCGTCGGTTGTAAGAGGTGGTAGTCGGGCCAACACTTCCTTAATCTGCTAACTAGCTTTCGTCAGTTGACTCCTCAGCTGAGCATTCTCCATCTCTACTGCCGTGTAAAAATCCGGGTTTGGATTAGGTGGCCGGGGTGCCGAACTTCCAGTGTCATCCTGACCTATCGGCTGCTTGCCCGGCCGCTGCTGGACTTCAAGATTTTGCTCACCGGAGATGGTGGCATGATGAGCCTCCTGCCCATCATGTTGTTCCACCTCATTACCGTGTCTTGATCGAGTGGTCACCATAGTTGGATGTTTGCGATAGCACCAATCTAACTAGCTCTCAATGAAAGCACCAAACTGTTGACGCGGTTCTTCACCAACAGGTAATTAAGAAAATAAGAGAAAGAGATTAGTGCTTAATCATGAACCGAAATAAATGGATGATCTTTTAATGGACTGATGACACAACTACGTTTTTAGGTGGTTCAAAGGTTAAAATCATTCTACTACACCAGCCAATATTATTGCAATATTTCTGGTATTTTTTACAGGATACTTTGTTACATAATTGAATCCAACCTTTTGCAACTCCCAGGGTCTCCATATTTATAGGAGGGGGCACCTGGGAGTTGGTAAGGGAGGTCATCCCGTGACCTTCTTACCTATCATGTCACTTCTGTGACATTCATGATTAATTCCTAAAACGTGACAAATGAAGTGTGGTCTAATCAATAGGTAAGGGGGATAATGGGCCGCACGGCCCAACCCATTCGTGGGTGCCTGAATACGCACGTTCATGCTGCGTGTCTGAGACTTCAGGGATATATCAGACACGTGATATCTGATATATGCACGTTTACATTGCGTGGCTGACTTTATAAAAGGTCATAGCTTCCAACTCCAGTTCGTACCCCGAGCTGGATGCCTTCTCGACCTGCGGCCTTCATAGTCCTGACTCGACCCTTGAGTAATCTTGACGAACCTTTTGATTACCTCGAGCTAAAGAGGTAGGACTTGACGACAGAAGCTCCAGTCATGGGGTATCCACGTGGCTGATATAATTAGGCCATATCTCAGCTCGCTAATAGCCCGTTGGAAAATCAGGGCGTACACATAAATACATAATTAAAAAGACTTGAAACAAAACATCATCCTCGATCTTTCCCATTAATCCATTCATTCAGTCCTCGCTCAATACACATGCCAAAGCTGCCATGAATTCATCCCGCCTTCCAAGCTTATTTTCCTGTATCATCTAAAATAAAAAGGAATGAGCCTAATGCCCAGCAAGAAAAAATCCACTAAAACATATCATAAGTCATAAGTCTAAAAACATAAATCATAAAATGTATGATGTAAAAATGTAAAACATAAAACATAGGACTACAATATTAATAGCCATTAACTCATTACTGTAGTATGTGATGGAAACCATCAAGGTCCTCTTGCTACTATTCGAGGTAGGTTTAAATACAATATAGTATATGATCATAAATCATCTAGGTCCTCTAGCCACTATTCGAGGTAGGTTAAATCATAACTATAGTCTACGATAATGATAAAAATCTTGGGATTTGCTTATTTGCTATCTAAGCAACTATATTTCCCAAGTGACTAAAACATAAAACATATACATATATATATATACATACACATAGCATATAAACATAACCATAACACATAAAATCTAATCTATTTTCCTTAGCAAAAACCGCGGGATATTGGAGACAAGAGAAGGATTGAAAACTCCTAAAACCAAACAGTATGATCCATAAGTTTTCTAAAGAAATGGAGATGAAAAGAAGATCTAAACCATCAAGATAGAAACTTACTGAAAATCTTAAGTTTCAAAGGAATCAAACACCTAACCAAAAGCCATTAGGATTCTGAAAAAAAGAGAAGAATAAGAGGAACTACAATGAACTAAACCTGAGAATAAAGAATACCTTGGATAGATTAGAACTTTGATCTACACCTCAATACCAAATATCACTTTATCTGACTTCCCAAGTGTTTAGAAAATCTTATATTGAAAAGCTTTTAATCCCAAATCCCTAGTGTTTCTCTCTAAAATAAACTTAGCACCTTGGAGGCTCTGAATAATGCTTGAATAATGAATGAAATGGCTGAGTGAAATGTCATATTTATAGAGTTCAAGAAGTGAAACTAACCCTTTTAAAATGAATAATAATTGAATAAATTTGAATGTGATGTTCAACAGATGCCCAGAACTCGGTCAAAAACGTTCAGGAGCAAATCTAAGTTGTTGAGGGCTGTTTCTCATTCGAAGTGCACGAAATTTCAAAAATGCCAAAGGGAGCCGATATATCGCCCCCTATAGGCAATATGTCGCCTGCCCCTATATCTCGAGCCTCCATGGTTTCGTTTGTGAGAAGTCAGCGTGTTTTCCGTATCACCCATAGGCGATATATCGGCCCCTATAGCTGCGATATATCGGCATACACTGATATTTTAAACATGTTTTTACATATTTTCAACACACTTGAATTTTGTTTAAATAGCTTTGACTGAATAAAACGTGATCCTAACAGCTGTTGGAAGGTTCTAGACCTTCTAGATCTATCATTTATTAATTTATTCATCTAAGACGCTTAAATCCTTAATAAACATAAATGTGACAAGTGTCACGTTCTTAATTATTCTATCTAAACCGTAGGCTATAATTAAATAATATTTTTAGGATCAACTATACTAATCAAACCTTATGTTAAAATTAATATTACTAAATTATAGGTTAAACTTATAAAATCCATAACTATTTCTACGAGTTTCCAACTAAATCACAACTTGAACAAATAATCACAAAAATTAAAATACTAAGCTACTACTGCTATTATCTAGCTAAATAAAATTCTGAGATGCTACAGTGACCTAGAACAAAGCTTGAACCAGATGAAGAGCCTCGCAACCTAAATCTCCAATGTATATCTCCAACCCATATTGTTGCTCATCCCTTCTCGTTCTCGATGTGAATGGAAGCATGTTGTTGTCGTGGAATGGATTCTTGTTGCAGCTAGAAGGACCACGAGGCAAGAAGAAGAAGAAGAAGAAGAAGAAGAAGAAGAAGAAGAGGCGTAAATAAAAGGAAAGAGGAATACAAACCGAGTATGTATTCATCCCCATCCGTACCCTTGGGCTTCCATTGCCGACAAGAGCTAAAGCCCCAGCCATGAGCGTTGAATCCATGTTGCGTGCCACCTCATCCCTGTCCAAAGTCTGTCTCTGTCAAATCTGAAGCTCCAACAATGAGAGCTTCCATGACTGAAGAGGTCTGCCTTCGACAACTAAGTTTAAGAAGAAGATCGTATGTCCAACTTACCGACGATGCCGACCTCTGCTCCTGCCATCATTGGTGTGGATTTAGTCTAACCAGATCTGCAGTAAGGAGTAAACAAAGAAGAGAAGAAGCCAAAGAGGCAATGTTTCATCTTTTAGGGTTTAGATATTTTTTAATTTTTATTTTAGATTAAAGATTATTTTAGTTTTAAGTATAAATTTAATTAATTAGTTAGTTTAATTAAGTTTTATATCAATTTTTCATTATTTTTTAATTCAATAATGTTTTATTTGAGATTATTAAATTCACTAATTTATAAAACTAATGACATTTTGGTCATATTAAAAAAAAAGTTTGACCAAAATTGGGTCCAGGGTACTCTTTTGTTTCATTTTGTAAAACACAGGGTCCAAATTGTCATTTAACAAAGCACAGGGTCCGATCAATAACTTTTGTAAAACACAGGAGCCAAAATAGTATTTACCCTAAATAAAATTCAAAAGCATTCATGCTCCTGAATTATTTGTGATGTTAAAAATTTCTCCATAACCATATATGTTACTGAAATATAGGATTTCAGTTAGATTTCGTCTTAGAGGCTAACAAATTGATGATGTAGCACAGAATAGTTAACAATTTTACCCCCGAACTTTGACCACTACCAAACTGTACCATTTTTATTAAAAAAAATCTATTTTTTAACAATTTAATTAATATTTTTTCTTAAAAATATTAATTAAATTGTTAAAAATTAAAAAATTTAATTAATAAGAAATAACAATTTTTTACTTTTTTATTTTCTTTTATTTTACAATATAAAATAAATTTATTTTAGAATGAAAATTTTAAAATAAATAATAAAACAAAGAAAAAATTAATTAAAGAAGATGACGAAGAGCTTAAACAAATAAAAAAATTAATTTAAAAGGAGGAGGACAAAGGGGAAAAAACTTTTTTTTTAGGTATTTTTAAATTTTTAAGAAATATTTATTTTATATTGTAAAAGAAAAGAAAAAGTAAAAAAAAAAAGTTATTTGTTATTAATTAGATTTTTAATTTTTGAATGATTGAAAATTTATTTAATTAATTTGAAACTATGAATATTGTTTATTTTAAAATGATTTTTTTTTAATTTTTAAGGATTTAATTATTATTTTCAAGAAAAAAATTTAATTACTTTTAATATAAATGGCACAATTTGGTAGTGGTCAAAGTTTGAGGGAAAAATTATTAATTATTCTACATATGACAATGTCACATCAACAAACAAAATGATGTATCATCATTCTGTTAGCCACATAGGACAAAACCTAACAAAAATCTCATATTTCAGTAACGTGTATAGTTCAGGGGAAAGTTTTAACATCGCGAATCATTAGGGGGCACGATCATACAGTGATTATAGTTTGGGGGACAAAAATATTATTTATTCTATACTAAATGTATACTACATGCTAGTTATATTGATTGAACTAAATTGACTTTATTTAAAAAATATTAAAATCTCAATATTTATCAACACTTTACATATTAAACTAAGGAAATTAAATGTTTTATGGCTTTTTTTAACAAGCTTACACAAATATGGCATTAAAAAAAACTTATTTTAGGGTTAAAAGAATTTTCAATTTTAAGGATTTAGTTATCATATTTTTGTATAAAAATTAGTTTATGTCATAGTTTTACTCTTAATTAAGTTTATTAAAATTAGGAGATTATTTTATTGAGTTTATTTAGTTTATTTGGTTTATGTCATGTTATTTAAGTATCTTTCATATTATAATTTTTATATTAGTTTCATTATACAATATTGAGTTAGTATTTAAAAAAAATGAACTTAATATATTTGATTGTTTTTATATTTTTAATGTTTATTTTTCATAATTTAATGTTATAATTTACAATCACAAATACATTTTTCACTTTACCATTTTCAGTTTTCATCTCTTCAACTTCTCTTCTCTATGATGTCTTATTTCTCATCCTTCTATTGTCAAACATTTTTTGAGAAAGTTTCTTATTCAGTCGTCTCCCTTCAACTCAAAATATTTAATTATTTATTATTATTTTTATTATTGTACTTATTTTTTTTACTATACATAAAAAAAATCAAATCAATTTTTTTGTTCTAGTTTTTTTTTTACATTTTTTTAAAGATCATGACTATTTTTCACCTTGCCTGGGTTAAGTAACTGATTACAATCACATTTTCATATATGTTTTTTTTTCTTTCAAATTTGGATGTTCACACTGTTGGGGTTTTATGCCCTAATTAAAACTCAATTTCTTTATAATCTCATTTTATTATCAATAAAAAAAATAGAAATCAATTTTAGACTTGGTCAATCACTTTGCTCACATGTTTTATTTTCATGATTATTTATTTAATATAAACTTCTATTAAATCCGGAGCATATAGCTAATCGTATCTATAGTGATGTAATCACAGTAGAATATAAATATGAATATATGGTCAAACATCAGTTTTTTTTTAGTAAAGTAGATACTTCATTAATAAGAGATATCTTCTAAACACAAGGATAACAAAACAGAAGGACAATCATTCCCTCTGAAAATACAATATGAGGAATAACAAGATTGCCTAGCAACATGATAAGCAATCTTATTCGCAGATCGTTTAATAAAAACCAGAGGCACATTGTTCAAAGAATTGAGTAAAACTTTACAATCATTTACTACCAACCCAAAAGGAGAAATCATGTTCTAAGAACTTCTTATTGCTTGGACAAGCTTTTGGTAGTCAGATTCAAGAATTACCCTCTGCCAGCTCTTAGATTTAATCCAACTTAGTGCCTCCTTGACCCCAAACACCTTAGCTATTTCAGGAGTCATATCACCAATCCTATGTCGACCATGAGTCTCTAACAAATCCCCTGTGTGATCACGAGCAACCCATCCTACCCCAAACGAACAGCTTCTGCTGCAAATAGAAGCATCAACGTTAACCTTAATCGTGTTTTCCTGTGGCTTGGTCCAATTCTCATTGCCATCACCAACTACACCATTTCGAATTGATGATTGTGAATCGAATTCTTGAGCATTAATGCATTGATCAAAGCTTTGTTTAGCTAATACAACTACCTCAGCAACAATAGCTTGCTTTTGCTTCTAGATAAGCTTATTTTTAAACCTCTAAAAGGCCCAACATACCATCCTAATTTTGGCTACTTCATATTTGGTGTAATTCCCCAAAATGTCAGTAAACCAAGTAGGGAAACGTGTTGTCTCAGCTGCACTAACAGGAAAACCAGCCTCTAAAAAACATTGAGAGGCAAACAGACAACCTACCAAGCAATGAAACATTTTTTCTGCAGCAAAGTTACAGCTAGGATTTGCCAATCTATGATAGTGCACAATATTTACACTAACTTGTCAATCTACGATATGATCTACTTACACATTATAGTGTTATGTTATTTCCATGACATTAGCAAAGTATATAAGATCAGATGTATTTGTTACATCGGATTGGACCGATATTGACAGTAGATAGGATAAGTAAACATATCATTATTATATATTCTAGTCATATCATATGGTTGACCATAGGTCAATTCAATCTCAATTCTGAGTGGTTAGTATTTGTAACGCCCTAATCTCTAGGGACCGTTACGGTGTGCATTTTAAACAGTGTTAAACTCGCTAATCGAGTCATTTGGCCATAATTATGTAACTAAGTATGATTAATGGTTTAGGATTAAATTTTTTGGTTAAGATACAATGTTTCACTAAAACGTTTACTGTATATATTGGGATCACAAAATATAATTTAAAGGTCAATTACAAGAAAATATTTACAACCAGCCGACCTAAGCGGCAAAATAAGGTTTAACTCTAGTTCCTCTTTAAACCCTTGGTCGTGGCGGTCGAGCAGCCACATATGTACACATCGTCACCTAAGCTCTCCAACTCAAGGATGGACCAGCTTTCTTTTGCCTTTACCTGCACCACATAGCACCCGTGAGCTGAAACTCAGCAAGAAAACTCAATATGCTCATGAACAGTAACAACATGTTACTAAATCATAATAGGCATGCCTAGCAATAATAGCCCTATTCATGCATAAAAATAAATTCGAAGAATGATTGTGCTAATCAGATGAGTGACTATGGAGTCACAAACTTGGGCTTTGCACCCTAATCAGATGAGTGACCATGGAATCACAAAGTTGGGCTTTGCACCCTAATCAGATGAGTGACTATGGAGTCGCAAACTTGGGCTTTGCCCCCTGATCAGATGAGTGACTATGGAGTCACAAACTTGAGCTTTACACCCTAATCAGATGAGTGACTATGAAGTCACAAACTTGGGTTTTACACCCTGATCAAATGATTGACTATGGAGTCACAAACTTGGGCTTTGCACCCTGCTCAGATGAGTGACTATGGAGTCACAAACTTGGGTTTTACACCCTAATCAGATGAGTGACTATGGAGTCACAAACTTGGGCTTAGCACCCATAGCCATGTGACAATGCAGTCACCTGAGCCTTTTGGCCCTGTCTCTAAATAACTAGCCTTTAGACTAGACAAGCGCTTTTGATTTCATCGAACTTAAGGTCGGTCAAGCATTTTCATCCTTATGATGATAATGCTTATATCGATTAGATATAATCTTTTCGGCTTGCGTTAAACACGCTAAAACCGTTCTTGACTCATAGGTCAATTCCATACGACTAGTGCTCAGTATTACTGCCGAACTTGACTAGTGAGTCACAGCTTCACAGTCAATACTAACACCATTGTCGATTCTGACTATGGAGTCAGTTCCACTCACAAGTAAGCAATGCAACTAGGCATATATTATATGTCAAATATCCAAATACAGGGCATTCAACATGCTTACTTAACAATCACTATCATAATTATGATCATGCACATTTATAGAGACTCAAGCTCTGATCAATCTCATATTCAATATTCATGTCATGTCGTAATCACATGTATCTCATGCATCACATACTGGGGGCAATTTTCTTACCTTTAGTTCGAGCGATAAATAATAAAAGAATGACCTTTGAGAACGACCAGTCCTTTGATTTCCTTAGCAGTTACCTAGTCACAATAACCAAATATGGGATTCCATCAATAAAATAATTCATAAAAGGTTCATGGTCTAAACCTCGCTCCCGGGACCTCAAATCTTACTAACACAGTTAGTAAATTCGATCCCAAGCCTTAAGAATTGAAACCTAGAGCTTAAAACCCTTGAAAAAACCCTTCTTAGTTCAAATAGGAAGGGCGGGTCGTGACTTGGCTTAGTGGGTCGCGACTTACCCCCAAAATAGAGAGCACTACCTGGAGATATAGGGGTGGGCCGCGACTTGACCCAAGCTGAGTTGCGGCGCGCCTCCCCTACTAAGCCCAGGGAGCCTCTGACTTGGGTCCAAGTCGCGACTTGGCCTATTGAGTCGCGACTTAACCCCACGAACCCAGCCTCCTCTGCCATTTCCTCCATTAAAACCAGCCAAAATCCTTCACCAAACCTCCATTGAACCAACCCAAAATCAAAACCAAACATCCACACATCATATCCACTAGTTTAACCACAAAACCTAAGATTTGAATCATTTAAAACCCCATCAAATTCCCACCTATTCAGTCCAAAGTATCAACTAAAAACCAACTGGAAAAACAGAGCATAAACCAGAAAACTTGAATTAAAACCTTACCTTAAACTCATAATTAAACCCCCTTCAATGGTTGAACATAAACCTAGAACCTTATGCTTTGATCTCCTAGCTTGAATCCTCAAATTGAGCTTCAAAAATTCAAAGGGAAGGAGAATGAGAAGGATGATTGTGGAAGAGGAAAAAGGGTCTCTATTTTTGGCTTAATTCTTCTGCAACCATCCTAATTTAAACATATCCCTTGGTCAAATGACCAAAATGCCCCCAAGCCTATCTTCTTTTCTTAACAGCCCCAAGGGCAAAATCATCCTTTCCCATCTAATCTTGCTAATCATAATTAACGTCATCCAATTCATATTATTCCCAATATTCTCAAATAATAATAAACCATATCCCATTACCCTTTAATTTCTGGTAGTGAACTAATCATCAAATTACCCCGAGACTCACCCTGAGACCGGAAATTAACCCCGTTATGACCAACCCGCTAACTTGCATTCTGAGATCGTCTCGTGTTGAAAAGCTCAAAAAAATCCACATATAATGTGGTCTTATCCATAAATCACCAACATGCATGAAAATATACAAATGTGCCCTCAACGGGCCAAATTACCAAAATGTCCTTATAATGAAAAGTGGACTCACATGCATGCATTTTTCATCATATAATAATATAATCCACATAATCATGCATATAATCATTTAATGGAATAATAAATCAATTATGGCCCTCTCGGCCTCCTAATCTAACCACTAAACCTCATTAGGGATATTGGGGCATTACAGTATTCTAACTGATTGTATTATTTGAGTTCTTTGACTTGTTCGTTACCAGCTTACCCTACGGACTAGCCCATACTTACATCTTGGGAACTCGGTAGGATAATTGAGTGGGAGTGTTAATCATAGATATGAACATCTATAGCTTCTGATGAAGAAGTAAAACGGTGGTTTCCTTTTAGTTTGGTTCAATGTGCTAAATGATAGAGATCTCATTTCAGTAATTAATATTAGTTTACTAAAATATCATTTACAAGGAACTAAGTGTTTTAAGGATAAAATACAATGAGGGGTAAAACTGTATTTTAATCCCATCTCATTGTAGACCATCTATAAAGGATTGAGTAACAATTATGGTTGCAACAATGAAAAATTAATAACGTATCTATATATGTTATAAAGTGTTCTATGAATTCAAAAGTGCAATTCTGAGTCTTTAGTGGAGTCACGAGGAATTAATAAGTTAGTAAATTTATTTGTTACATTTATGATAACTTATTGGAGCTTGATTTCATAGGCCAATGGTCCCCACTGTATCTTGGATAAAATCATCTAGATAGTCTTACTCAATTGATTTAATTATCAATTAGAATTATCAAAGTTGACCAGGTCAATTTTGGATAGTTTCACAAAGTTATACAATTTGGAGAAGAAAATAGATTTTATGGCATATTTATTAATTAAGACAAATTGGTGTCCAAATTAATAAATAAGTTTAAATTAAGGTTCAAGTTATATATAATTAATTTGATAAATGATTTAATTAATTAAATCAATAGAAAATAATACAGGTCTTGATTTTAAGTCAAATGGGCTTATAATTAAATGAGAAATTTTGCGGGCCTAAAGCCCATGAGAATTTCGACCATTAGGCTGATATTATCTATTATTTTATTGATTTTTCAAATAAAATAAATGACTTAATTGAGTCTATAAAATGAATACTAAGTAAGAGTTGAAAATATATGTTTAAGAGATTTGAGAAAGACTATCTGACAGAAAATCAGAAGATTTATTCTTGATGCTCTAGGTATTAGATTTTCTCTACAGTACAAGTCATTTTCTAAGCCTCAATATTCTCTTTTACTCTTATTATCTTTGTGTCTATCTTATGTGCTGAGAATTGCAGACTCTAGTCTAAGTGATTCTAAGGATACTTTGAAAGGCTGTGAAAAAAATTGAAGATTGTTTCATTTTCTTGGTGATACCCTACGACAAAAAGGATACAAGGATTAGAGAAACTGAATGAATGACTCATTCATTCTGCTGCGTATAATGTAAGTGTTCTTAACATTATCTCTCTTTAAATTCAATTATAGAAACATGTTCTTGTTGTCTTATATTAATTTGTTTAATATATGATTTACATGAAAATAAATAAGATCCTATATAAGTTTTCTCATCACACATCAGGGTAGCCGGGTACCTATTCACATTTTCATATCAGTTTTTTTTCTTTTCAAATTTGAATGTTTGTATCAAGGTAACTGGTTACCCATTCACGTTTTGTATATCTATTTTTTTTCTTTCCAAATTTGAATGTTTCTATCAAGGTTACTGGTTACCTATTCACATTTTCATTATATTTTTTTCTTCTTTAGATCTGAATGTTCACATCAGGGTAACTGGTTACCCATTCACGTTTTCTTATCTATTTTGTTTTCTTTCCGAATTTGGAGGTTCCTATCAGGGTTACTAGTCACTCATTCAAGTTTTCATATCTATTTTTTTTCCAAATTTGAATGTTCTCACTAGGATAATTGGTTACCCATTCACATTTTCATATAATTTTTTTATAGATTTGAATGTTCCCATCGGGGAAACTGGTTGCTCATTCACGTTTTCATATTTATATTGTTTTTCTTTCTAAAATTGGATGTTCCTATAAAGGTTATGGTAAAAAAAAAATTGAAAAAACTGGTTTTATTTTTTTACATATAGTAGAAAAAACTGTAAAAAAAAATTACAATAATAAAATAAAATAATTATGTAATGTTAAAATATATGTGTGAAAAAAAGAAGAAAAAAAAAAGAAAATGAAAGGAGAGAAGAATAAGTACAAAATAGAAGAAAAATGGAAGGAAAAAATGAAAAAGAAAGGGAAAAAAAGAGGAAATAAAACTAAAAAAAAATATGAAAACAAAACAAATGATGAAGGAAAAAAATAAAAAAAATTAGATAAATGAATAAAAGTGAAAAAGAAGAAGAAAAATAATGGAAAAATAGAAAGAAAAAAAAAGATGTTGGGAAAAATTTGTAGAAAAAAGATGGAAAAAAATGGAAGAAAAACAAAGTAAGGAAAAAAAAAAGCTAATATGTGTGAAAAAAATGGAAAGAGAAAAGAATATGTACAAAAAAAAGAAAAAATTGAAGGAGAAAAATGAAAAAAAAAATGATGTAGGGAAAAAATAGATAAATAAGTGAAAATGAAAAAAAGAAGAAGAAAAAAATAAATGGAAAAATAGAAAGAAAAAATTGGTAGAAATAAAAAAGAAGGAAGAAAAAAGAAAAGATAGAAGAAAAGAAAAAGTAAGAAAAATAATAAAAGAATGAAAGAAAAAATAAAATAAAATTACTTTCAAAATTAAAGAAAACATAATTATTATCATAAATATGATATAATTATATAATTTTTTAAATTTATGATAAAGAAAATTTCATAAATATGAATGTTCAAATCAAAAAGTGATAAAAAAAGTAAACAAATTAAATATACATATTTTTGTAAAACAAAAAAAAAATCCCATAATCATAAAAAATCCCTATTAAATTTGATACTTTTGTAATACACGGTACACCTTGTCAAAATTATAATAAACACATTTTTATTTAATTTTAGTAATCATAACTTGGTAACATGGATGAATATAATTTTTAATGATAAAAGCAACAAAAATTAAGAAAAAAATAATATTTAGATTTATAATTTTAATAGAATGCAATATACATGTATAAAGTAAAAAATAAAAGATTTATAATTTTATATATATTGACCATTTTAAACAAAGATAATATGAAAGAAAAAAAGTGCTTATATAATTTTTGATGCGCCAAGCCAATATAACTCTCTTATATTACTTGTGCAAGTGTTTTCCAATTTATGTTTGGTAGGAAATAAATAAAGTTGGAAGGATGAAAAACTGAAGAATGAGGAAAAGTATACTAGATCGACGAAGAAAGTAATAACTTGTGCAGTGAAAAGCATTGACAAATGAATGTTGTTAATTTGTGCAGTTATTTTATAATATTTATTAAATTTAAATTTATTTATAATAAATTTATCAATAAGCATGCTCTTAATGATGCATAAATATTTTATTTTATTCTTATTTTCCATCCCCTGTGCTCGGTAATTCCTAAATTTCTTTTTGTTCCTTCCCGAACAAAGAAAATTAAGGCCAATTTAGACTTTTCCGACCTTATTTGGCATGTAAATGAATAAAAAGAGAATAAAAAATATAAAATAAAAATGCGAAATTAATAAGAGTAAACAAAAGCCAATTATCCCTTTATTCATGAAATCAGTCTTTCAAAGCATGACTAGGTAGGATAACAAAAGGGAAGGGAAAGCTCTAATATCTTCCCATCATCACAATAAAACTAGCTAGTTTTGGCAATCTCTCTCCACCAAATTACTAGCGCTTCCCATCTTCTCCACCATTTTAGTACGGTTTGATTCTGCGCACAAACACACCAAAAGAAAATCGTAATAAATAAGGCGTCTCTCTCTGCTTGAAACACATATGTTTATAAGGACATGCATGGTACTGATAAATATTAAAAAGAATGAAATTACTTACGTGCTGCAGTCGACGCTGGGGTCAATGGGTATGTCAAGGCCTTGAAGATTGCAAAGTTGGGGAAGCTTTCGAGCTCTGTCAGGCACAACTTTATACTCAATGGCAGCTTGCTTTAAACATACGCAGAGGTCTCTGCGTACGGCGGTGGTGTTGGCCGCTTGAAATACTTCTTGGCAAGCCAAACAGCAGCTAACGCTCGGCGTTGGCGGGTCCGACCCCGACAAGTAGCCTGTACATGGCAGCAATTTCGTAACGGCTTCTTTGCATGTTATATCATTAGCACTAGGACTAGGACTGGGACTCGGACTAGGACTCGGACTAGCTGAATTGGCCACCAAGAACATCATCATCATACCCAAACCTAGCAGACGCAGAGACCAACCCATCATTTTGTTTTCCATTGTTTTTCTTTTCTTTTTGGACTACTATATGGAAAGTTTGGACTGTATTAGTGCTATGCTATCTGATGAATAAGAAAAGATATGAATTGTGAGTTTAAAACATGGGATGCTTGCCCTTATTTATAGTAGTTCATGTCTGCTTAATTTATGTGAAATTTATCTCAAATTAAATTAAATTAAATGTAATGAGTTTAATTAATTGATTGTTTAAGGCTAGTTCATGCGTTCTCTGTTTTTAGACCTTAAAATTAAGTTAGACTATTATTTTGTCTTTTTGTATTTTTTTTATTTTTCTCATCTGTTATTCAACGTGTTATGCAAAATTTAACTGACGGAATGCTTTTCTCATGAGGGGCTCTTTGTGCTTTTAATTTAAAGGTGGTGCGTGCTCTTAATAAAATTTTAGGGAGTTAAATTTAAAATAATAATATTACAATTTGTATATAATATATTATTTGACTAAAATGTAATTTCATGTTCCAGCCTCAATACTCGGTATTATTTTGTTTATATGTATATACATTTCTCAATTCTCAATTTCCAAATCTAAACTTTGAATAACGTACGGCAGTTTTTTTTTTTAATAAAAATGCAATCTTTATTAATTTAACTATCTTCCAACAAAACAGCCATAAGATCCGTAGGAATATCATTCCCACCAATAATACGATCAGCATATAGTGAGTAATTTTGTTCGCAGACTGCTTGACAAAATACAACAAAACATTTCTTAAACTAGCTATAAAAGGCATTGAGAGTTTAACTATTAAACCAAAATGACAAGGCATGGAAACACTACTCCTAATAGCTTGTACAGCAACTAGGCAATCTGATTCCAACGCTACATGACACCACCCCTTCCGTTTAATACAGCTCAATGCCTCCTTCACCAATAGTCTTGGCCAATACAGGAGTCACTACCCCTTGTCTATAATAGACAAAAGCTTCTAAAAAGTTTCCCTTCACGGTCCCTTGCCACACAACTAAAACCATAGTGATTATCATGGAGAAACAATGATGCATCAACATTCACTTTGACAAAACCAAATTGAGGCTTGGTCCAACAAACACCACCATCTCCTGCCAATAATGAAAGGGAAGGCAGAAGCACTTGTTTTTCCTGAGCTTGAAGCCACTGATTCAGATTAGATTTAGCTAGGACCACCACCTGCTCCACAGATAGATGCTTCTGACTCCAAACCAGATCATTACGAGTCTTCCAAATAGCCCAGCACAACATACCTATTAGACATCTTCTGCTTTATGAAAACTGGCCAAAAACTGCCTGAAGCCAACTAGCAAACACCGAGAAAGGAGCCCCTGGAATGCAGACCCTCACCTCCTCCCAACATCTTTGAGCAAATGGATAGCTAACCAGAATGTGAGTAATTGTTTCAGGCGCTCCTTGACACAGGGGGAAAATCGAGTCAACCTCTACATGCTTTAGCCTTAGCTGGACATGGGTGGGAAGACATCCTATAGATGCTCTCCATAACAGGTTTCGCACTTTAGGCGGCACTTTCAACTTCCAAAGCGCTCTCTGAAAACCTGCATTAACATCTTCTTGCCATCTACCATTGATCATCTGAGACAGCTTGTAGGCACTCTTAACTGAATGCCAACCTGAAATTTCCTTAGAACATTGCCAAAAGTCCGTGCCTGGTTCACTAGCTAGAGGAATACCCATAATTAAATCTCTATCCCTGCTTTCAAACATATCATTTAGGAGTTCAACATCCCACACACGTTGACCTGGACAAAACAAGCTTGCCACCTTCTTATTGATAAGACCAGGTTGCCTACAAGCTTGTCACGTACGGCAGTTTTTAGTATCACAAAATCATGTTTTCTTTTGACTAATTTAATAAAGGCACTGTGATTTCAATTAAATATAGACATAAGCAATCAATGACAATCATAAGTGTAACTTCTTCCCTTTGAAGGCGATACTACCACCAATATATATATGCATAGTCATAATTGCAGAAACGCTTCAAACTCATATCTATTACAAATAATATCAAATTCATACATCATAATTAGGATGGAGTGACTACTACAAAAAAGAAAAAGTTTTTTAGGGCTTGCGAGAGGCGAGTCGTCTATTTGAGAGCCTTAAAAGCTGAGGTTTTTTAGAACTCGCTAAAAGAATATTTTTAGGGCTCGCATTGCAAGTCCTAAAAAGTTTTATTTTTAATTTTTTAAAAATTAAATGGTAGCCAAAGCTCTCGCCAGAGCTCCAATGATGACAGCGGCGCCATCCCCCACGGTGGTGGTTTGGTTCGATCCTATAGTGGGTTTTGAAGCCCAAAGCACAATGAATGCAGTGGTGGTGGTCATTTGGCTTGGGGTGACTCGAGGTGGTCAGAAAATGCCCAAAACGTTTCGGAAACCTACATGGTCGACGAACTTTGGAGGCTCTATCGACTAGGCTAGGGGGCGTGTGAGGCTAGGGGCTCACAGGCCTGGGGGTTTCGGGGGCTGGGGAACACCGTGGGCCGGCGCGTGTAGGCGGGGGGTGGCTGGAGTGCCCCTGTTCATGGCTGGGCAATGGGCTTGCATGAGTGAGAGAGAGAGAAAGATAAATGGGGGAAGAGAGCAAGGAGAAAGAGAGAATGGATTGTTGTTGTTTTTTTCTTTGTGATTTAGTATATAATAAAATTTTAGTTAAGAAAAATATTCAAACTTTTAAGACACACATAAGTTTTAGGGCTCGCTTTACGTGTCTTAAAATAAATTCTTTAAGGACTCTCAATGAATGTCCTAAAAAGTCCATGAACTTTTGTTAAAAAAAATTCAAACTTTGAGGACACACATAAGTTTTTAAGGCTCGATTTCGTGTCTTAAAAGAAATTCTTTAAGGACTCTCAATGAGTGTCCTAAAAAGTTCAGGAACTTTTGTTAAAAAAAATCAAAATTTTAGGACACACATAAGTTTTAGGGCTCGCTTTGCGTGTTCTAAAAGAAATTATTCAATGACTCTCAATAAGTGTCATAAAAAGTTTATGAACTTTTGTTAAAAAAAATCAAACTTTTAGGACACACATCAATTTTTAGGACTCGCATGGCGTGTCTTTAAAGAAATTCTTTAAGAACTCTCAATAAGTATCCTAAAAAGTTCAGGAAATAATGTTTTTAGGACTCGCATCTAGGTGAGTGCCCTAAAAAGTGTCCTAAAAATATGTTTTTGGAATAGCGAGTGGACCAGTTAGCCTTGTCGAGTCCTAATATATGTCAGCTCCTCATCCTGCAGCGGAACCAGAATTTTTTTTCACCTAGAGTGAAAATATAAATAATTATGTTAAAAATAAATTAAAATATATAAAGAGAATATTAAAGGAGGATGTAGTTATAAAAATTAAAAATTACATGAGCACATCACGCCCTAGGGGATCAAAGATATTGGAATAAGATACGTATATCTATTAAATATAATATAGTCATTCACTCAACTATTTTATTTTATATATAATTAAAAGACCGACTAATCAAAATCTTACACGTATTTCACTCAAAATATATACTGTTCATTCGACTATTTTATTTTATATATAATTTGTTTTATATCTAATTTTAATTTTTTTATTTATTTATTATAATTTAAAAGATCGACCAATCAAAATATCACACATATTTCATTTAATTATAAATAGGAGCAACGTGCAATACACGTTTGCATAGTTTAAAGTTGTAAACATACTCATTCAAACATGTATTTATTTTTATTATATTTTTAACTATTATATAACTTTTAAATAAATAAAAAATATCATAAAAATAAATAACAGATGTTTAATATAATGTATGACATAAATGCATTAAATAAATTAGAGCAAAACATTGTCTATAATTTTAATAAAAATTGGTTCACTTTTTTTTTTTGTAAAAAATACATATATAATAGAATGAATTAGAGTTCTATAGTATATAAATATTCAAATCAATAATCTCTACATGGATAACATCTAAACACAACATTGACATATATATATATTTACATGCTACATAACATGTATATAAATTACAATAATATTTAAAAAGAAATTAATAATGGAATAAAATAAGAATATAAAAAGTGTAGAGTAGTATACATGCATGAACTATTTTTAGTTTCCAATGTATCTCGCTATCACACAAATTTATAATATAAAAAATGATATGTATGACTTTATTATTTTTAAATTAAATATGATTTAATTATTTAAATTATCATAAAAATATCATATTTTAATTTATTTATTTATTTTTGTTTAAGTTTATGTTTGTTCTAATTTTTGAATTTGACATTGACAACAATAGATTATATATTGTATGTTTAATATAATATTAATATTATATGTGAATTTTAAATTTAAGTTTCACTACAAGAAAAAATGTTTTTAATAAGACCAAAAATGTGTTATTAAAACATACCATAACACTTTTTGTTGTGTTAAGATCGACTATGTTATCGTAGGTTAGGGTACTTTACATAACACTTTATCATTGTTATACAGATGTGTTATTATATTGTCAACGATAACACACTTTGTGTGGTATTTTAATAAATAGATAAGTGTTTAATTATATAATTTATAATCGATTATATAACACAATTCAATACTTATAAATTTGTGTTATACTACACTTTAGTATAACACATTTTTTGTGTTATATAATGAAGTTTGCATAACAAAATTCTTTACTTATAAAAAGTGTTATTGTAATAGATATTATAACACATTTCTCGTATTATTTTAATATTTAGATAAGTTTAAATTCTCATTATATATTAAATTATATTTTTATTTTTTATTTATATAATTAAAATTAGCTTTCTAATATATACTAGCATCATCAAATGAACTTGATTTTCAAATAACAAAACATAAAAACATTCAACATTGTATTAACAATCCACAAATTAGTTTAAAACATTCAACACTGTCATCAACAACAAAATGTTCTTTAAGTATTCAAGTAGTCTTAAATATTCAACATATTGAAAAGTTACTACTTTCAGCACAAAATATTCTACAGCTGCCCAACACAAAGCCTTCAAAATTAAGTATCATTTTCTATTTCGCTTGTCACATCTGCAAAATAAACAAAGAAATATTTTATTGTTATTATCTAGCATCACAAATTACTTCAAGAAAAATGCTATGGAAATTATTTCCAAGAGAGGACACCATATACAAAATAATGAATTCACAAGTACACCAAAGCAAACAAAGAAACCAAACACTAAATTATAAGACATTGGTTCTTTTTTTAGTATGAAAATGTACCTCTTGGAATAACTTTTTTAGAAGGCCATGCAACTTTTTTAGAGCCTCCTCCTCAAAAAGTTGAGTTAAATGAAATGAGAAAATAAGTGAAAATATTAGTGATGAGTTATTAAAAGCACTAAAGTAAGGGAACATGTTGGAATTATCTCATGAACTGAATAAAAGCACTAATATTAAAAACTAAGACAAATGAATGGGATAAATCACAATTTAGAATATAGATCAAAACAGGCACAGTTATGTGATACACGTTAACAATGTTTTGCAGGAGTGTTAATGGTGGTGTGAAGAGATAAGAGTAAAGGAAGTTAATGGTGGTGTGAAGTGATAAAACCTACCCAACGGGCATCTGGTATGAGGCGACCAAGTCGCCGAACAGAAACATGTTTAAAGGTTTTATAATTTTCAGAGACTTGATGTCCTTCATCTTTTAACTTCTTCAAAATCTTATCAATATTCTCTTTTCCCTGAGAAACCCTTTTTCAGTTTAGTTCCTCAACTATATGCAGAAAAATAAAAGCCATGCATATAATAATTTTACCTCAACAACAGGAAAATAAACACATTTCAGCCGCACATTGGCTTCAAGAATAACAAGAATAACATAAATTTCATTGTTGTAAAAGCAAGTTTTCCTTTTTGACATGATGAATAATTTCTTATAATAAAAAATATAACAAAAAAAATGCTATTTTGACATGGGAGTCAATGCCAAAGACATACAAATACACGCAAATAATGATGAAGTATAAACCCATGAAACAACAAGCACAGTGAGGAATTGGTAATGTACATAACACACTTTAGTTATAATACTCAACATACTCATATATGATAGAAAGTATAAAACTTCTACCAAATTAATTCTACTTAGATGGAATATATTACACCCAACCTATCATATATGTTCAGACTAAATACCTTTATTCATATATATCTCAGTGAAGCATTCATTCAAACACCTCTAAGGCATTATTTAAAAGCTTAGTAATATATACTTTAAAAAAGCAAGCAAGACCATCAAAAGCAGTCAAACAAAAAAACTTACAAACAAATCAATACAAACATTAATTAACACAAAGACACTCTATATATATAAGTTTAGCCTACATACAAACATCCATTCTAATTCCAAAACTCACAAAATCTGAATAGTTATCACCATTAAATCAAATTGATCAGCTATTATGACACTACAATTGTAACATAATAACCAATAACCAATAACCAATACATACTAGATAATAACCAATATGAGAATCATTCAAACACTACAATTGTAACATAATAAGCAATACATTCATATTTATTTTAAGCAAAATGACACCAAAAATGATGTCCAAAGTTGGTAATAAGAGCCTATATATCTTCCTTTTTGAAACCTTTTTTCTGTGAGAAGGGACAAGAAGAAAACTAACATATATAAAACAAGAAGTACAAAAGGCTATGCTATATGTGTATGCCAACTCGCAATAAGTACTGTTATCCCCATTTCCTGCCTTGGGCCCAGGACGGTGGTCTAGGCCCACTAGCTGGGCCACTAGGGTTGGGCCCAGCCCATGCCCGTTTGGCAGGGAGTGACCGACATCGACGACCCAAGTGTGAGTCCAGACCCGGATGGTGTCCAGGAAGAATGATCCGGGACGATCATCCGGGAGACGTACAGTTGTTCGGGGTTACGGTCGAGATGTATGCAAACGGTCCCGGAGCTTGGTAAACGATCCGGGCTCTATGTAGATGATCCGGGCTTACGGTAAACAAAGAAGGATAGAGGTAAACGAGCCTGGGTCAAGTCCTCAGGGTTGGCAGGATAAAGCATCCGTGACCCTGACTCCGCCCCATGAAGCGTGGGAGTTGTCCCCACTTTTCACCTGCGGAAAAGGCCACCTCGGGATTGCACGCCGCTGGTTCAGACCTGTGCCGCCACTACCCTGACTGATCTCGTCCCCCGAATCTGCCTCGTAACTCGGAATGACCAGACCAAAAGCCCCATTTTGTCGGGTGATAGATAGGCTTTAGGCTGCCCCAGTAGGCTCTGATCACTGTTTGTCTTTTATGCTTTTATCCTTTGTATTGGGCTTCCGATAAAGAAGCCAGTGGTGTTTATACCTTTGTTGGGCCCGGGTCAGCCCGGCCCAAGCCCAGTGCTCCCGTGAGCCTATAAATACAGGTGACAGAGTACTGGAGAAGGGATCTCTGCTTGGCTTGTATACAGTTACTCTGCTAAAAAAGAGAGAAAAACTCCATTGTTATAGAATTTCCAAGCTCTAATACAACTGTCTCGTGGACTAAGGCTCATTAACGCCTCAACCACGTAAAAATATTGTTTATATCTTCTAAATCCCTTATCATTAATCTCGCTTAATTTTTATTAATATAATTTACGAAAATCTCGGTAAACATTTTGGTGCTTTCATTGAGAGCCTGAGAAAGCTAGTGCTAACATCAAACCTCTACAACAATGGTGAATACAAGACACACCACTTTCGACCCTACTAACCCAGAGCAAGGCAATGGAGAACCACTGCCCTCCCAGCCTCTTCCTCAAAGTCCACTTGAGAATGCTCCTTATCAGACATCCCACCCTGACGAGTCACAAGACTACGAAGGTGGAACAGAGTACAAGGAGGACTATTACGAAGAAGAGGATGAGAATGAGGGGGAATACCACGACGAAGCTGCAGATCCTGAGATCCCAGGAGCGGACCCCACCCAGGAGGATTTGGAGGTGACTAGACTGAGGCAGCAAGTCCTGGACCAGGAGGCCAGGATTGCTGAACAGGCAGAGGCATCTCAGCGGATGCAGAAGTCCCTCCAAGCCCTGCAGGCATTCATAGCCGCGCAGGATCCGGCAACCAATCTCCCAGCTGGCCCGCCTCCAGGAGCGCAACAGCCCGATTTGCAGGCCAGAACCGGAGCCCCCGAAGATGTGAGGCCAGCCCCTCCCCCGAAACAATTTCCTAAGCCAATCCCAGGAAACCCGGACTGGGAGAAAAAGAAGGCCGGGGGAAAGACCCGAGAGAAAAATACCCCCGTCCCGAAATTCGGGACCCGTTCCTGGCCACTCCCTAGGAAAGAGAAGGTGCGCCCTGTCCCAGGACAAGGCCGCCCGACCAATCCGCAAGGGATGTGGCCGCGGGATGCTCGGCCCCGGCATGCCCCAGGGCAAGTAATAAGCGTACAAAATATACGCTTATTTATAACCTTTTCAAGATTGATTTGGTTGTTTTTCTCAAGAGTAAGTTTCTATTTAATCTGTTTGGTGAACTTGTGCAGTGTGTCGTTATAATTCTGATTTGTTCGAGAATTTGGATAAATGTCTTAGTCGAAATTGGTTAATATTTGGAGATGTGGTACAGGCGATATATCGCCTGTCTTGGGCGATATATCGCTGCTTGAGGAATTTCAAATTTCGGCTTAGCAGAAACGACATCAGAAACTTGTGTTTTTATCGAGAACACTCAGTAGGCGATATATCGCAGCATCATAGGCGATATATCGGCACAAGGGAATTTTTGGAAATTTTTATGGAAATTCGTAGGTTTTTGGATTTTTGTAAAAAGAATAAAAAGAAGATCGAAAGAGACAGAAAGGGGAAGCATTCTGACGGCAGGAGAAAGGACACAGAGAAGAATCTACTTTTATTTTGTTTGTTTTTCTTTATGCTTTTGAATTTAGATTGTGTGATGAAGTTTAATATTATGAACTAAATTCTTATTTAGAGTATTTTAATGTAGTCACTGGATATTCTATTCATCTTTAATGCAATTTCTATGAATCTTTGAATTTATGGTTATCTATTGTTCTTATGATTAATGCTTGTAATTGATTGGCCATCTGTTGCATGATTATTGGTTTTAATTCAATATCTGAAAAGTGAGAATTGGAATAGCTTTAGACAATAGACATAGATTTCAATTTAGAATGAAAGTATCAAATTGGTTTGTGTAGCAATTAGGTTTTTGTTCTTAATGCGGTTTATGTGTAGAATTTATCACAGGCATGTAGAGAATTCACAAGTAAACTGAATATTTTATATCTTGAGAAAGAATAGAATTGTCAATAGTAAACTTGCTATAATCATAGATCAAAGAAGCATATTAGTTGTATTATTGATTGGATAGAATTGAAGGTTGATGAAATTAGAATGCTCTAATATTTCGCTTATATTAAATTTCATTAATTAAAATTTGCTTTCCTAGTTTATTGTTCATTTTTAATTGTCATTAAATTTTTATTAGTCAAATAGAAATAAAAGTTTGCTATTGGTAATTATTAGATCAATTCCCTGACGGAACGATACTGTATTTCCACTACTATTACTTGTTCATTCGATTGCGTATACTTGCGCAGTAAAAATATCGCAACAAGTTTTTGGCGCTGTTGCCGGGGAATTGATATTCTATTAATATCAAAATAGTTAATTTTTATTCTAATTTGGTTGTTATTATTATTTGAACTAATCTAAGTTGTCGCATTTTGTTTTAATAGGTGAATCTTTTGTATGCGACGTAAAGGATCTGCAGATCTTGTGCTTGTTAATCCTGAAATCGAAAGATCCTGCAGACAAAACAGAAGGAAAAAGAGGTTGGAAGCATCAATGGCTGCCAACCAAAGAGACGGGGTTAACAATAATGATGGTCCAAATCACATCGCTCAGGACCAAAATGTGCGAGCATTAAGAGATTATGTGCTCCCTGCTGTCACAGGAGTGCACTCGTGCATTAGGCCGCCGACTTTTACTACCAATAACTTTGAGATTAAGCCGGCGATGATACAAATGGTCCAGACTTCTATCCAGTTTGGTGGTCTCCCCAATGAGGATCCTAACTTGCACATAGTGAACTTCCTTGAGCTATGAGCAACGTTTAAGTTTAATGGGGTGAGCGATGATGCAATAAGGTTGAGATTGTTCCCTTTTTCACTAAGGGACAGAGCAAAAAGTTGGCTTATTTCTCTACAGGCCAACTCAATCAATACATGGGAGGAACTAGCTCAGAAGTTTCTCTCAAAGTTCTTTCCTCCTGCAAAAGCTGCTAAGTTGAGGGGAGAAATCAATAATTTCTATCAGAATGAGGGAGAGTCATTGTACGATGCTTGGGAAAGATTCAAAGACCTGCTCAGGAAATGCCCTCATCACGGTATAGAGAAGTGGATGTTAGTCCACAATTTTTATAATGGGCTTTGCGGTACTACTCGCACTATAATAGATGCAGCAGCAGGTGGTGCTTTCATGAGTAAAGGGGCTGATGAGGCATATGAATTGTTAGAGGAGATGGCTATGAACAATTATCAGTGGCCTGCTGAACGAGACACTTCACAGAGAAAGGTAGCTGGGGTACATGAATTAGAGGCTATCACTGCTTTAACTCCTCAGGTTGCTTCATTGACAAAGCAGTTGCAACAAAACAAGATCTCAGCTCAAGCCCAGGCTATACAGATGCAATCAGGGTGTGAATTATGTGGAGGGCCTCATTTGTATGAACAGTGTACAGCGGCCAACATGTATGGTAATATGCCAGTTAATCAGGCTCAGGTACAGGCAGTTGGTAATCTTCAGAGGCCTTATCAAAATCCGTTCTCCAATACTTACAATCCTGGGTGGAGAAATCACCCAAATTTCTCATGGAGAAATAATCAGGGCCAACAGTCACAGTTTCAAGGGCCATACCAGCAACACATGTCAAAACAGCCTATGAATCAAGCCTCATCGTCACACCAGCCTAGACCGCAAGATCAACCAGAAAAGCCTAATGACTTGCAAGCAGCCTTGTTGACCCTCACTAATACTTAGACTCAATTCATGACTGAGACCAGATCCTCTATTCGAAACCTTGAGACACAAGTGGGTTAGTTGGCCAACATGCTTAACAATAGACCGCAAGGGAATTTTCCTAGTAATACCGTGGTAAATCCTAAAGAGAACTGTCAAGAAATTTCGTTGAGGAATGGTAAGCAAGTGGAGCAGCCCAGTGTACAAAAGTCAGTGGTTCAGAATGAAAAATTGGGTGAGAAATCAGATACAAAAGCGAATGGGGTTACTGAAGACCACCAGGGTTCAAACAAGTGTCCTCCCTTTATTGATATTCAGCCAGTTCAAGTTCCATATCCTCAGAGGCTTAGAAAAAATACACTGGATAAATAGTTTTCTAAGTTTTTAGAGGTATTCAAAAAGCTACATATCAATATTCCTTTTGCTGAGACATTAGAGCAGATGCCTAGCTATGTGAAATTTATGAAAGAGATTCTGTCAAAGAAAATGAAGATGGAAGATTATGAGACGGTGGCGCTCACTGAAGAGTGCAGTGCGATATTGCAGAGGAAGTTGCCCCAAAAGTTAAGAGATCTGGGGAGCTTTACTATACCGTGTACAATTGGGAAGTTTGAATGTAAGCATGCTTTGTGTGATTTGGGGCCAGTATAAATCTGATGCTTTGTCTGTATTCAGAAGACTTGGTTTGGGGGAGGCTAGTCCTACAACAGTCACATTACAGTTAGTAGATCGTTCAGTGAAACACCCCAGAGGAATCATAGAGGATGTCCTTGTTAAAGTGGACAAGTTCATTTTTCCGGCAGATTTCATAGTTCTGGATATGGAGGAGGATATGGATGTACCTATCATTCTGGGCAGGCCATTTTTACCTACTGGGCAGGCTTTAATTGATGTTCAAAAAGGTGAATTAACACTTCGAGTCCAGGGTGAAGAAGTGGTATTCAACGTGTTTAAGGCCTTAAAGTTTGCAAATGTAAATGACAGTTGTTTCAAAGTTGACCTGGTAGAGAAAGCAGTGGCAGAAATTAATCTTACAGAGGATTCACTTCAAAAGAGTTTGACAATTGGGGATATAGATGCTGAGTTAGACAGTGAGGTCCAAGAGTGTGTACAGTGGATGAATTCTAAAGGGCCAATTTATAATCGAAAATATAAAGATTTGGGCCAAGGACCTGAAAGACCATTACCATTAGTTCAAAAACCTCCAGAGCTGGAATTGAAATCATTGCCAGCACATCTTCGCTATGCTTGTTTAGGTGAGAAGGAGACTTTACCAGTCATTGTGTCTTCTTCTCTTTCTAATGAGGAGATGGAAAAACTGTTGCGGGTGTTGAGAACCCATAAGTTGGCAATTGGATGGACGTTGGCAGATATTCAGGGAATAAGTCCATCCATAGTTATGCACAAGATCTTGATGGAAGATGACAGTAAGCCCTCTATTGAAGCACAACGTCGATTGAATCCAGCAATGAAAGAGGTGGTAAGGAAGGAGATCTTGAAGTGGTTAGATGCTGGGGTGATCTATCCCATTTCAGATAGTAGTTGGGTAAGTCCAGTTCATGTAGTCCCTAAGAAAGGAGGGATTACAGTGGTGAAGAATGACAATAATGAACTTATCCCAACGCGTACCGTAACTAGTTGGAGGATTTGTATAGATTATTGTAAATTGAACAAAGCAACCAAAAAAGATCACTTTCCACTGCCTTTCCTTGATCAGGTGTTAGATAGATTGACTGGACACCAGTATTACTGTTTTCTGGATGGCTATTCAGGGTACCATCAAATAGCCATTGCGCCTGAGGATCAAGAAAAGATGACCTTCACCTGTCCTTATGGTACATTCGCATTCCGTCGTATGCCGTTTGGTCTGTGCAATGCCCCAGCCACTTTTCAACGATGTATGATGGCTATTTTCTCTGATATGGTGGAACGAAGCATTGAGATCTTTATGGATGATTTCTCTGTTATGGGGTCTTTTTTTGATGATTGTCTAAGGAATTTGGAGGCTGTGCTGAGAAGATGTGAAGAGGCGAATCTAGTCTTGAATTGGGAAAAATGCCATTTCATGGTAAATGAAGGCATAGTACTTGGGCACAAGGTGTCTAAGAATGGTATTGAGGTTGATAGGGCTAAGATTGCTACTATTGAGAATTTGCCACCTCCAGTTTCAGTGAAAGGGGTGAGAAGTTTCCTTGGTCATGTGGGGTTCTAAAGAAGATTTATAAAGGACTTCTCCAGGATTTCTAAGCCACTCTTGGCATTGTTGATGAATGGGGTACCATTTGAGTTCGATGAGAAGTGTCTTGAAGCTTTCAGGATACTAAAGTAGAAACTAGTGTGAGCACCTATTGTAATTTCATCGGATTGGGACCAGCCATTTGAGTTAATGTGCGATGCAAGTGATTTTGCAGTGGGTGCGGTTCTGGGGCAGCGTGTTGACAAAGTATTTCGGACTATTTATTATGCCAGCAGAACACTAAATGGCGCTCAGTTGAATTATGCCACCACTGAGAAAGAGCTTCTTGCCATTGTATATGCATTTGATAAATTCAGGCCTTATTTGATGGGGAACAAAGTTATTGTGTATACTGATCACTCAGCAATCAGGCATCTTATTGCTAAGAAAGATGCTAAACCCAGACTTATTCGTTTGGTACTTCTTTTACAAGAGTTTGATATGGAGGTTCGGGATAAGAAGGGTACAGAGAATTTGGTGGCGGATCACTTATCAAGACTTGAGTTGGGGGATAAGTCAGAACTTGCTGCAGGAGAGATTAATGAGAGTTTCCCAGATGAACAATTATTTGTAGTGGAAGATGAGTTGGTGCCATGGTTTGCGGATTATGTGAATTATTTGGCAGCCAACGTAGTGCCACCAGAAATTGTAGGCCAGAGATTGAAAAAGTTTTATCATGATGTGAAGAATTACTACTGGGATGATCCTTTCTTATTCAAACAATGTCCGGATTTGATTATCAGAAGATGTGTGCCTGAAAGAGAAATGAAGGACATCTTGTTTCATTGCCATGCATCACCTACTGGTGGACATTTTGGGGGAGCAAGGACTGCTGCAAATGTCCTTGAATGTGGATTTTATTGGCCTACTCTGTATAAAGATAGCTATGACTATGTGAAACGGTGTGATTGTCGTCAAAGGGTAGGTAATATCTCAAGACGTCATGAAATTCCTCTCACTAATATATTAGAGGTTGAATTATTTGATGTTTGGGGTATTGACTTTATGGGACCCTATCCACCGTCGTTTGGTAATTTGTATATTTTGTTGGCGGTGGATTATGTAAGTAAGTGGGTTGAAGCAGTTGCTACTTCAATTAATGATGCTCAAGTGGTAGTCAAGTTTCTGAAAAAGAATATTTTCTCTCGTTTTGGCACACCTCGAGCGATTATAAGTGATGAAGGGCTCATTTCGCCAATAATATTTTTGATTCCTTAATGGAGAAGTATGGAATTAAACACAAGATGGCATTGGGATATCATCCGCAGTCAAATGGGCAAGCAGAAGTGTCAAATCGTGAGATTAAGCTGATTTTAGAGAAGACAGTGCAAGTTAATAGAAAGGATTGGTCGAATAAGCTTGATGATGCGTTATGGGCTTATCGGACAGCTTTTAAAATGCCAATTGGTACGTCTCCCTACCGTCTTGTATATGGTAAAGCTTGTCACTTGCCATTTGAACTGGAGCATAGGGCGCAGTGGGTGTTAAAAAAGTTGAATTTCAATCCAGTAGCATCGAAAGCATTAAGGCTAGCTCAACTGAATGAGTTAGATGAATTGCGTCATGATTCCTACGAGAATGCAAGAATCTACAAAGAGAAGACAAAGAAATGGCATGACAATAATATTGTCAATCGGACTTTTCAAGTGGGCGATAAAGTGCTGCTATTCAATTCCCGTCTCAAGTTATTTCCGGGAAAATTAAAGTCTCGATTGTCGGGGCCATTCATTGTTACAAAAGTGTCTCCATACGGGACTTTGGAGATTCAACAAGGTGATTCTTCGCCGTTTAAAGTTAATGGACAGCGGGTGAAGCATTACTATGGAGGCAAAACTGAGACGAAGGTCAATATTACACTGGTGGATTCTTGAAGGCAAGAAAAGCAGCGTCCGGCTAAATGACGTTAACGACATCGCTTTTGGGAGGCATCTCATTATTTATACTTTTCGGTTGTTTTCAGTTTTAAAATTTATGAACAATTCGTAGTTAGTTTACATTTCATTTTTGTTTTCATTTGACATTATATTTTTATTTCTTTTAGTGTAGTAGAACCGTGAAAACCGTGAAAAACGTGAAGAAAAAAAAACAAAAAAACAAAAAAATGTTGAACAAAGTTGATAATTTTGAACTGCATTTAGGCGATATATCGCCTACACCAGGCGATATATCGCCTGGACAACAAATTTGGATGGGTTTTTTTTTCCAATTTGGCATTATTTTCAGGTGCCCAGGAGATATATCGCCTACCAATGGCGATATATCGGCGAGAGTAAAAGGGACTGTGACATATCGGGGGTGCAAGAGGCGATATATCATAGTGGTGGACAAAGACGCCGTTCGGATACACAGCAAGTGGCGATATATCGCCTGTTGAAAATTTTTGAAAAAAAAAAACATCACGTGGGGAGCACATGATCCATTTATATCAGTTATTTTTCCCCAAAAATAACCCCAATCCGACCCCTTTCACAGAACCGAAACACTTCTTCAAATATCCCAATTTTCTCCAATTTTTCCTCTCAAGCCAATCATTCTCTCAAGCATCCCATCATCTCCATCCAGCTCTCAAGGGGCCGAATATTGCTGAGATTCCCTACCAATTTCATTATCATCTTCAAGTTTTCAAGGTACATTGTTGAGTTTTGATGTGCTTAATGCTATATTGAGGAAATTTGAAGAACTTAGATTTTGTGTTGGGCATTGGACGAATTTTTGGGAATTATTGTGAGATTGGTGTATGTTTCTTGTTTTTATCATCTTGGGAGATTATTCTATATATTTGGGAAAGATTGTGGGGTTGTTTGAGTAGTTTTGGACACTTTTTCACGATTGCACACTAAGTGTTCGATAAAAGTACTCAGTGAACGGTTTTGGCATATTTTGGAGATTATTGGGTGTTTCTGAGTTGATTTGGGGTTGTTGGTGTGTTCAGCGACTATTATTTGTGTTTTTGTGATTCAACTACTCCATGGCACCCAAGAAAGCGAAGACCATGTCCACAGTCCAACGAGCCAATGTCACTATTCCTCATACATTTGTTAACCCCACTGCTCAAAACAAATTCAAGGAATGGATTGTTAAAAATAAAACAGTGATTGTGGAGTCTCACTTTCGGCCAAGTGAATTGGATGGCATTCTCCTGCAGATGATTATTAGTAGAAATTGGCCGCAGTTGTGTGAGCCCAAACTTTTAGCCAATATTAGTTTGGTTAGAGAATTTTATGCCAATGCTTTTGTGGAGAGGGATGATCATACAGTCTTAGTTCAGGGTAAAAAGGTTTGTTATTCTCCTTAAGTAATAAACAGGTTCTATGGCCAAAATGATCCTTGGGATGATGATTATCGCGCAGGAGCTGATGAGAAGGATTATGATTTGTTCTTAAAGGAAATGACTAAGCCCAACTCTACATACAAAATGGGGAGTGACATGGTTACTCTGCGATCTATCAGGGTCACATGTTTGAGTCCATATGGGAGGCTTTGAAACAGGTTCGTTATTAGTACTCTTATGCCTTCCACTCAACAAATGGAAGTAACTACTGAACGTCTATACTTGCTATATTGTATTTGTTCGGGAAAGTCAATCAATGTTGGGAGGCTTATCGCAGAGAGTATTAGTTATATTGCGCGAGGGGCCACATCTGGTGGTCATGGACATGCTTCGCTAATTACAAGTTTATGTATGGATCAGGGAGTGCCCATGAACATTAATGAAGTCTGCGAACAATCTCCCATAATTAGTCATCAGTCAGTGTTGCATCAAGATGAGAATTATGGGGGTGTTCTTAGAACCATTGGTTTGGGATACGAGCCTGTTGACCCGAGTCTGCTGCCATTGCCACCTATCGATGAACAACCTGAGTCCACTCGGCCAAAGAGAAAGGGTAGAAAACCATCCACTTCTAGAGCTACTGAAGGCTCTAGTTCTCGACAATATAGCACCATGCAACAAGATATTGAAGATTTGAAGAGACAACAACAGCTGTTGTTGCATGGTCAGGCGGATATTAGAGATCATCAGTTTCACATGCCGAACTACATGGCTGATTTTTGTGGGGCATTTGCGCGCTACACAGGATTTAATGATTTTCCACAATGTCCTCCAGAATTGCGCCAACCATATCAGCCGCCTCCCGATTCTGAAGACGACGAGTAACTATTCTGTTGTCAGGTTTTTTTTTCGTTTATTTTATTTATTTTTTTTTATTTATTTTTTCTTTTAGTTAAGTTCCTTTGGATTTCATGCAACAGTGAGGGCACTGTTTATTTTAAGTTTGGGAGACTATTTATTTTTCTTTTAATTTTTTTTTATTTCTATTTTTAATGTTGGACGACTGTACGAAACTATTATTGACTAAGACAGGTGGGGCTTCAATGATGAATTATGCTAATTCTGTGATGTTGTTAGATTGATGCTTTGGATATGTAGACTGTGTGCTTAACGTCTTGATAATTGATCTAAGTATTGTCATTCGTGTATTATATGTGTTTTATTTAATTTATGCTTTACATTATATAAGTTTATAAGTATTGTGGGAATTGGTATGTATGGTGGATGTTGAAATAAGCTAGAACTTGCTCAGTTAATTTGTTGAGACGAAATGCTAAATGAAGTATTGAGTAGAGATGATTTAGGCAATTTTCTTTGGTAAACGTTTGAGCCTATCTAGCTAACCCATAAAAAATTTATCCTTAGTTACCCTTTTTGAGCCTTAAACTTTGGTTTTTGTTCTTGATTATACTATTTGAGCCTAAATTTCCTAACTTCATTATTTTTCCTTTTCCTTTGTTATCATAAGCATATAATTTGTGGGAAAGAAGAATGGAAAATAGTGAGGTATTGGTATGATTTGAATGTAGTGTGATTGTACAAAAAGAAGAGAGAGAGAAGTCTTTGAATTTAAAAAAAAATCACTTTGTCACACTCCTTGATTATATATATATGGAAAATATTAAGTTTGGGGGACTGTGACTTGAAAAAAAAAAAAAGGTGATAAGTCTAGAAAAAAAATGATACAAAAAGAAAAGAAGAAAATGATGAAAGTGTTGTAATCTCTCTCTCTAATTGTATAAAAGGGTGATTTTTGGTGTGGTGAAGAGAAATTTGGTTGGTTTCGAGGTTTATATGCTTAAGGTAATTTTGAGCCTAAATTACTATTTATCTACCTTTACCTAAGCCTAATGTTATGAGCCTATCAAAGTCCTTTTGATCTACTTGATACAGATTTTATATTAGTGGAGACAAGTAAATTGAGCAAGCTTATGGTGAATTTTGATGGGTTTGTGGTATGAATGAATGTTGATACTTGTAAAATTATGTTTTGTACAGTATTTGTTAAATGAAGTGTGTATTTGCATGAATGACAGTATTTGGAGAAATTATTGATATGTTGAAATTCTAGTCACATGATCTGAAGCATTGGTTGAGTGATTGAAGAAGAATTGGAATTTTTGAGAAAAATTATGCCCCTAGTCTAAGTTTAAATTTTTCTGTAAAGTTAAGTCATCCAATAGTTTTTTTTTTAGTTTTGGATTGTTTCTTTGTTCTTTCTTTTGTTTGCTTGAGGACAAGCAACCAGTCAAGTTAGGGGGTGTGATAAGCGTACAAAATATACACTTATTTATAACCTTTTCAAGATTGATTTGGTTGTTTTTCTCAAGAGAAAGTTTCTATTTAATCTGTTTGGTGAACTTGTGCAGTGTGTCGTTATAATTCTGATTTGTTCGAGAATTTGGATAAATGTCTGTTTTAGTAGTCGAAATTGGTTAATATTTGGAGATGTGGTACAGGCGATATATCGCCTGTCTTGGGCGATATATCGCTGCTTGAGGAATTTCAAATTTCGGCTTAGCAGAAACGACATCAGAAACTTGTGTTTTTATCGAGAACACTCAGTAGGCGATATATCGCAACATCATAGGCAATATATCGGCACAAGGGCATTTTTGGAAATTTTTATGGAAATTCGTAGGTTTTTGGATTTTTGTAAAAAGAATAAAAAGAAAATCGAAAGAGACAGAAAAGGGAAGCATTCTGACGGCAGGAGAAAGGACACAGAGAAGTATCTACTTTTATTTTGTTTGTTTTTCTTTATGCTTTTGAATTTTAGATTGTGTGATGAAGTTTAATATTATGACGGGAAAGGTCTTTGCACCCCAGTGCTTCGGTGAACAAAAATTGTCGGGAACGCCCACATAGCGGGGAGCATCACGCCCTTAGTTCCGGGGATGACACATCCCGGGTAGACCTACGCGACGGACTGAACGCTCGGAAATAACGGGCCCGTAAGGAAAAGATCCTCCCCCGAGGTGGCGACCTTAGGAACAACATCAACGATAGGACGAACGAAAGAATCCCCCTGGAGGATGGCGTGGCCAAGCAGCTCATGGAGCAGCTGGCCGCTTTGAAAAAGTCACGAACCGTTTGGTCCGCAAGCAGGAAGGAGCGGATACCGACTTCGATGAAGAGGACAAATAGCCTTGTGCGAGGCACATCCTGGACGCTGTGCTCCCCAAGGAGTTCAAGATGCCGAGCCTCACTGCCTATACCAGGAACACCGACCCCAGGGATCATTTGTCCCGATACAACCGGCTTATGACCGTGGCCCACGTTAGTAATAACGGCAAGTGCCTCTGTTTTTTTATCACCCTAGGTGGTCCTGCCGAGGAATGGTGGAAAAGACTTAAGCCCGGATCCATCCAATCCTAGTTAGGGCTACAGTCGCCGTTTCGCAAACAGTTCGTGGCCGCCATGAGGATGGACATGCAAATCAGTGCCCTCGCCAACCTTAAACAGCTCCCCGTGGAGACACTGAGGGCCTACATCCAACGTTTTACCGAGGAGGCCTCCAAAACCAAGGTGGACGATGGGCAACGCCTGGTGGCATTACAATCCGGGCCGGGTCCCCCCTTTGGGATGACATGCAGCGTAGCAAGGCGGCTACTTTAGAAGAATTCGTAAGGAAGGCCCAGGGTTTTATCAACTGGGAGGAGGCTTAGATCCAGGCATTCGGATGGCCTCCGGTGCCTCAGCCCAGTACCCACGCATTCCCGGGGTACGGGGTGCAATTCTTAGCGCAGCCCTACGTCACTCCCCCGATTTTCCCAGGTTCAACGGTTACGCCCGGGGCTGCCTCTTCAGGGTATGCCCCAGTCCAGTCTGCCCCCTTTTTTGGATATGGAGCCGCGCCAGCAGGTCACAGCGCTACCCCCGTTGGGGCCCAGCAGTCGCAAGCGGGGGGAACGGAGGCAAGTGTAAACCCCTCCCGGGGGAAGAAATCTGGCAAAGGCCAAAATCGGTCTGAGCCGGCTAAGAAAGGCAAAAAGGGCTACGAGCCCCAATATTTAGAATACACCA